>NW_021853485.1:3036299-3040755 GCF_003651465.1 Formica exsecta
CGTGCGAGCGAGAGAGAACGCAAGGGGCACGAAACAGAGTATGTCCTTTTCTACGTGCACCTCCTTAAATAAAGGCAAACGCTCGGTCTAGATATACTATGTCTATGGTGGTAACAATCTGCGGTGAAAAGTTTACCCCTTTGACTGCGTTCGGAAACATCATCCATGTGCACACGAGTGTCGTTCTATCTTTGTCCAACTTTTAGTAAATAACAAAGATAGAACAACGCTTGTGTACATATGGGTGGTTTTCGAACGTACTGTTTATGAGGACCACCAGACATACCTAACTTCCGATGTGATGCCGAGTAAGTAGTAAGTGTAGGATGTAAGTAGTTGTGAGTTGTGGATAGTTGTGAAACATTTTTATATAAATATAATATTATCCGTGTTTATATTTCCAATTAATTGAATTAAGAAAATAAATAGATCTTATCTAGAATGGCACAGGAAGTGCTGAGGGAACTAGAAGCCGCGGCGCAAGTCGTTTTGGTGAGTCGAGTTATCAAATTTTCTCTTTATTTTTTTCTAAATGGTTTATTATAACCTTACATGCACATATTTTCTCGAAAAATATAAACAACTTTTGAAATCAATAAAAATCGAGATGTGTGTGAAAGTATTCTTCAAAAAAAAAGGAACAAAAATGCCCGTTTTTTATCGATAAACAAAAGAAAGAATATACTGCTCGTTGATTCTTATATTTATAATGAATATTTTAATAAATACAAATATATAACATTAAATATAAATGCAAATTTATAATATTAACACACGTTGAGCTATTATCAGCAAAAAACAATGCTCTCCCTCTCTCTCTATTTCTCTTGTATCCAAAATTATTTATATTTACAAAATTTTGTTTGGGGGTTAAGATACTCTCTCTGTACCATGTGATCTATTTTAGATATTTTCTAACAGAAGAGAGAAAAAAAGCAAAGTGCTGATTTAGAAGCTTTTTAAGACTCAATAGATGATGCACATATATGCCATGCGAAGTAAAACAAAACAACAACTGTCCCTAGAGTATTTGACTCATGTTATGTAATTTCTTATTTCTTATACATTTAAAATTTAAAAAAAGCATAATCTCTTCTCTAAAAAAAGAACTTATTAATTATTAAAACAGTACACAATGTTTAATTTGCTTCAACTCGATAACATTCAAATTTGTGATATATATGTAAAAAAATAGAACAATAGTAAACAACAAAAATAATCATTTCATAAAGAAAAATAGAAATTTAATAAATTATGTGTTAAAATTGTATAAATACAAGTATATTTCAGTGTATATAAGTGTGTAATTTTGTGTATGCATGTGTGTATATATAATTATCTTTTAATTATATAAATTGTTTTTTCTTTGTTATTTTTATGTGTTTAAAATTGTAAAATATTTACAAATGTAAATAAAATTAATACAAATTTTTTTTTATTTATCTTACTTTTAGGCACCTCCAAATCTAATTTCGGCAGAGCAACGTCAATCCGCAGAAGCTGTTTTTTTAAATTTTCGAAAAACAAGGTTACCTTATCAGCTGTGTCGTCAAATTTTAGAATTAAGTACTGTAGATTATGTACTATTTGAAACAGCTGGTTTGATAAAGACGGCTCTGGTACAAGAATGGCCTACTCTATCAGAGTCTGACATTTCTTCATTGAGACAATATCTGTTACACTATGTCATAGGCAAACCTACTTTAGCGCCATATGTTAGAGCAAGAATACTTCAAGTTATTGCAATAATAATCAAGAGAGGCAGTGTGGATGACTTTGGACAAGAGAGAAGACAAATATTGAATGAAGTAGAATGTTTAATTAGAAATGAAGACTTGCCAAAGGTAAATATATTGAAATAAATACAAAAAAAATAAAGTTGACTTTTTGTATAGGATGCAAAAGAGAAAAGAAAAGGTAAAAGGGACTAATTTCTCATTTGCTAAATTTACAGCGAATTTTGGGGTGCAATATTTTGTCTACGATATTGCAAGAATATGCAACAACTGCTAAATCATCCAATATAGGATTGACATGGGAAGTTCATTTTAAAGAGAAGAAACAGTTTGAACTAAGCGATATGAAAAAAATCTTCAAGCTTTGTATTGAAGTACTCAATGAATTAATAAAAAAAGACTTCGAGGAATCGACATTACCCCTTGTAAAGCATTTACTTTCTATTGTGGAAAGTATACTTGTTTGGGGATTTGTTGATGCAAATTATATCCTTTTATTATTAATCTATTTAGAATTAATATAATGTGTGATAAAGAGAGAGATGGAGGAAGTTTGATATTACACTTTAATTAATTCATATTTCACGTTTAATATTAAGATGGTCTAGAAATTATAATTAACTAATAATTGATGCTAATACATTTTCTATTAAATGTGAGATGTGGAGAATATATTATATGTTTATATGTACCTTAACTCCATTGCACTACCTAAAAGATTACTGCATGTGTGCGAAATTTATGATTTCGGAAATAATCCACCACTGAGATTACATACACAATGGCAAGATATAATATTAGACCCAGCAGTATTAGATCTACTGTTTACATTGTACTGGAAAGTACGAAACAATCCGCAACTAGCTCATCATGCTATGAATTGTCTGGTGCAATTATCAAGCTTACATGGCAGAATCTTCACTACGGAGCAAATAAAACTGCAGTATTTGACAAATTACTTGCAACGATTCTTAAAACTTGTATCAAATATCCATGTTATCGATCAAGAGGCAAATGGAATTACCAATATTATAAAAAAGATTAATTGTTTCTTTCAAAGCTCATTAAATTCTCTTTCTGAAGATTTATTGAAGTCATTTATGGAACAAATGACAAGATTAACATGCTTATTCATAGAAGGTGCCGCACGAGAAGAATTGGTAATTATTATTGCATGTATATATAATGATCCAAAATAATGCTTGGAGTTTTTTAGTGATTGAGTAATTGAAACAATCCGAATTTTAAGTTTAAATGGTTTGGATTTTTGTATAGAAAAAAAATTATACATTATATATATATATATTGAATATTATACATATTGACAAAAAAGATTAATATACTGTTGTACTGTTTGCAGATGTGTGCTGATGATTGTTTATATTCGGAAGCTGTGGAACGTATATTTGAAACATGGATATGTATTTTATCTACGACATATATATTTCCATCAGATTTTTGTAAGCAGAGCTCTGTTCAAATATTTAACACATATCTGCAATGCCACTTGTCACCTCCCGATGGTGTGAAAGGTGTCAATAGTAAAAATATTAACGAAGAAATAGTAGATATGGAAGAAAATGATAAAGTCAAATTTAAGGAGCAGTTACAAATAGTTGGTAAATACTCTTGGAAGTTATTTGTGTATTACTCAATCTATGCTAATTAAAACATATTTTATTATGTGGATCTGTAATAATAACATGTTTGATTTAATTGTAGGAAACTTTGGTAGACAAGTGCCAAATCATTCTTTACCTTTATTAGCACAATTACTCGAAAATCGAATACTTAAATTACGGGATAATGTAAATGCACTGATAGCATCGAATGGAGCTGTACCTGAACCCAACCCTATGAATGATTTGTACGAAGATTTGCATTGGCTTGTTTTAATAGCAGGTCATGTTCTTTGTATGGAATCAGAGGGTGAAGCTGCATTAATACCTCTGGAAATTAGGCGATGCAGTATGGACCAGGTTTATAAGAAAATTGGCCACAATCTTTTTTACATTTTGAATTAGAACAAAAGTATAACATATCCTTTCCGTATTTCAGTCTCGAGAGGGAAATGTTGATGTGAATCATACGTTGGAGTTCTTAGTGTCTTCACAAAATATTCAGTCGGACATAAGCAGTCCTGCAGCCTCGATCGATCGAGTTATTCGATTAATCACGTGCATTTTTCGCTTATGCGCTTTGGAGAAGACTATTATATCGATACATGCAGAGAATGTGCTCAGTCCTGAATTGAGCAGCACAATAATATGGTTTTTACATATATGGTCGCAGAGCTACCTTTTACCGACAGAAGTTTATTATTCCGAGATAAGCACCACAATCTTGCAAGCTTTCGGTGAAGATAGTCCAGGTGCATTGTGGACAATGAATTTTCTTCTGGAAAAAGTAATTTGCAATATCAACACCTTTAAAAGTGAACCAGCTGTAATTAAGGAAACTATAAAATTATTAATAACTCTTGTTGAGTCACAAACGAAGTAAGTATAATGTATCTGTAAAAGGCATCTATGCAATAACCGTATTAATAATTTGTTTAGGGACAACGATACTCTCTTTTTCGTACAAATTAATAATTAACAAATTAAATTCTTAATGGAATTTAACTGGAATGGAAAACCTTCCAGATGGAATCCACGGATTTTGGATTTTGCTAAGATTTTTGCTGAATATTTCGTGAAAAAAAAAAAAAAAAAAAAAAA
>NW_021853485.1:3040765-3076494 GCF_003651465.1 Formica exsecta
AAATATGGGGCACTTGTGTTTTCTGGTAGGTGCAACATATATTTGCTCACGCGCGGCAAAAATTGATTACAAATTATGAATACATGAAAATAATAAGATTGTTTTAAAACTTATTTTATGTTTAATGAAATATATTGACAAAGTGCAATATATATATATATAAGGTGCATCATAAAATCTGCATACATCAAAATTCAGGAATATACATTTTGATGAATCTATGTGTGACTACTTCCTTCAACAAAAATTCCGCTAGAGACCACCATGTTTTCTATTATTCTGAAATTTTCATCTTAAATTTTTCAATAACTAATTCTCAAATTTTAAGATTTACTTGTAATTAACTTGGAAATTAAGTCATTTATTGTTATTTATACTGTTTGTGTATCGAGATAAAATTCAGCTTGCTAGAAGCCAAAAAACATTTAATGTTAAGCAAATACATAATTGTATCTAGATTACAATGGATGATAATGATAGAGAAGTTTTTTCCAAATTTCATCAAATAATATCTCTGAATATAATGCAAATTTTATAAATATACCTTGTATTTTATATATTGCATTGTATATAATATTTAAGAGGAGGGTACATTGAAGATTGGAATATATACATTTTAACATCAATCCTTATTCAGATTATAGAATGGAAATTAATCCATTGAAGCAATTAATTAGATTGTATAAATATTAAGTTCATTTATTACATTATTAGTTGCTTCTATCGACTAGCGCGCTTTTAAATTTTATAAATTATTTAATCCTACAAATCATATATAGGTTCACTATATTTACTTTTTGGCTTTAATATTTGATGCAAGTACAATCTTTATATATTATTACATAAATAATATCATCATGATAAATTTCTAAATTTATGAAATGATCTTTTTAAAATTAGATTTAGAAGTTTCTTTTTTATTTCTATTATATATTATCTTATCATTTTTGAATCAATATGAAATAATTATACACATTTTGTATTCACAAAAATAAAAAAAAAAGAGTGCCCTAGACAAATTATTGGGTAATTTAAATGCATTACATTTTTTTACGATTGCTTTAACAAAATCAATATTCTTTATGCAATCTTACATTTCGGAATTTTCATTCTTTTGAATTTTAATTGTTTGCACAGAATATATCACATATGCTGTACAATTTGCATAGAGATATATAAAGATGTTTGCTATATATTGCAGAAAATTTAACATGTTAGATCTTAATGTGTTAAAGTAATCGTTATAATGTTGATATTTTTGTGGAGAAATAATCTAAAATCTAAAATTAATTATTTCAGAGCCTCTTGCGTATTGAAATCTGAACAGTTCAATTATATAATTGAGTTAGCTACGAGAGGACAGTACGATTTTCCGCAGGTTATCAAAAGAGGTTTGATGCACGCGGTAGTACAGGCCGGTACAGTAGTGCAAAGTACAAGTACAGAACAGTACTATTGGTCGCAAACTTTAGAACCTTTGCAAAACAAATGTACGCAATTAATTTCTAGTGATAATTTTATGTCATCTTATCATCAAGAGGAGATTAGGATCCAAATCATAGATATACTGGAATCCTTTATAGGTAAAAAATTTGTTACAGAAATATTTATGTTTAAATTTTTAAGCAATTAATGACATTTTCGATTTAAAATTGGATATATATAAATGTCATGTTATTTAAATAGGTGTAGTACATGGTGTGCAAGGTCCGACAACAGAACCCGTATATCGATATACCTGTCCTATATTAGTCGAACTTCAAAAATTATTGTCTTTGTATCATAATTATCAAAATATAGTTCAATTGATATTAGAGCTGCTCTGTGAATATACAAGAAATATTTTATTTTATTTGTCAGAGGTAAGTTTCGCATGCATTAATTTATATAAGCGATTGATGTGATTAACTTTTACTTTGGTAGTTTTAATCTTAATCTGATATTTTTTATTTTAGGCTGATAGTACACGTGTGTATGAGACTTGTTTGCAAACGATACAGACATATGCTCGCTGCAACAGTAATCGGCTTACCGTAGATTCGACTGCGGAAGAGGACAGTTTCCAAGATATTCTATTACTCATGCAATTATTAACTAATTTATTAAGCAAAGACATACTTAATTTTAATAATACCGAGCAAAATCAGCCTCCATCTACCATGCCTGCAGATGTTTTCTTTTACGGCTTAAATATAATCATGCCTATCATGACAATAGATTTGTTAAAATTTCCATCGCTGTGTATACAGTAAGTAAAACTAACTTGCATCGTAATACATAGTATACACGATAAAAAATATTATAAAAAAATTATAGTAAAAAAAAGAGAGTATATGTGTATATACTAGATACAGTTTTTTGAATGATTTCGAACAATTTAGATTAAAATAAGTTAAACAATGTAAATAGCTTTTTAAAAAATTTTGTTAAGAAACTCGAGCACACATTATTTGAGGGATTTTAGACTTTGAATCAGTTTGCTATATTCATTTTGTGACATCTTTATCTTTATTACATTTGCATATACATATTATTAGTTGCTTTTTTTTAAATAGGTATTTCAAAATGATAGCCTTTGTATGCGATATATGTCCTGAGAAAGTTTGCGGCCTATCTACCAAACTGTTGCAGCAGCTTTTAGCATCGGTGGAATTAGGTTTATATTCATTTGGCCATGAAGTAGCTGTCTTATGCTGTGATACTATTCAAGTCTTAGCCAAGCATATTTATACGGAATCTGCGAAAGGACAACCGCGCAATGACATAATGGCACCTTTTATGAATGTGAGTTTTTCAAATCAACTGAAATATAACGTGCGCGTCTTTTTTAAAATAAATTCTGAAATACCAAATTTCATTTTTCAGTTACTGATAAGTCTCATTTTGTCACATCAAATGGATTCAGATTTGATAACGAGTGCTAGTATACCTCTTTATTATCTCATATGTTGCTATCAGGAGCAATATCAACAACTTGTACAAAATATTTTATCCACCCAAACAGATCAACAAGTAGCACAGAGATTAGCGAGCGCGTTCACAGCATTAACCGCGAATGTGGGATTAAGTACTGAACGTATTCAAAAAGTAAAGTTTAAGGATAATTTCGATAAATTCATCATAAATGTACAGGGATTCTTAATGATTAAGTAAAATAAAAAAATTAAAAATGTAAATATAAAAAATAAAAAAGTCTATTTAAACAATATACACGTGGATTTAAACATTATCGTCTCCTGAGATACATGGATATTACCTCGTATTTTCGCGTCGCACGTTTAAAAAACCATCTTTTCCTTATTTTTATAAAGGACCTATCATAAATGTCTTGAAAACCAATTTGACTCAAAAGTGATTATATTCGAGTTAATTTCAAAAAATTGGTTTTTTTCCAAATATATAAAAAATATGTGTCTCTTAAATTATTGTATTTAACAAGGTATTTGCGCGTCTATGATAGATCTCTCGTCAGTTCATTTTTATCCCCGCTATAAAAACAATTAATCGTAAACGTACGACGGGAATATTTAATATTCTTAGAATGGATAATATATCGTGAAGAGAACTTATATTAAGCATATAAGCTTTTTATTGACCGATTTATTACACGTTACCACTTACAGTGAGCCTCTAGCGAAAAATTCGAGTAACCATAATAAT
Organism: Formica exsecta; assembly: GCF_003651465.1. NCBI lineage: Eukaryota > Metazoa > Arthropoda > Insecta > Hymenoptera > Formicidae > Formica > Formica exsecta. Next base: position 3,044,426 of record NW_021853485.1, read on the forward strand.
ATATAATATATTTATAATAAATACTAGTTACAGCGTCGATGCACGTTTCCAATAGCAAACGATTAAACGAAAACATTTTTGTAATGTGAATGTTTAGTGTTATTACTTTATAAACAAAATACATGAACTTACATACTTGGTACAGATCCGCATCATCGTTAGCCTTCCCTTGTACATCTGGCGATGATGATTCTCAACGTTTCACAAAATGCTTAAATTAACATTAAATTTATTTATATATATTTATATAATTTAGTTTGTATATTATGTATATATATAAGCGAACGTGTCCTTTCGCGCGCTCTTTTACATATTTTCCCTTTCGCACATCTACGTTCTCTCTTGTTTCTTCCCACTCGGGATTCTATCGCATTCTTTCTCTTTTTTTGTCGATCTTGCTTTCTTTCAGTCTTTCATACATACTTTCATTCTCACCTTATCGTTCTTTTCTCTTATATTTTGTCTACTATAATAATAACAATAATTATTAATCTCTCCAACGACTTAAATATGATGTAAACTCCTTCGTAATATGCGTTTTTGCTCTTTTGTTCTCTTTTTTTCCCTTTCTTTTTTTCTCCTTTCGTCATGTGTACCACTTTCTTTTCGGCGTAGTCGATAGAGAGCCTATTATGTTCAACTTATATAATTACGAGTTTAAAATACATTACGGTGTATTGTTAACAAAATAAAACTATCAAATACTACAACAGTCAGCAAGCGAAAACGATAATAGTGATGGGGCATTACATTCGCGTAAGCCACGATTTGAGAATTGTCGATTCGGGGAGGGAGATCGAGGAAAAAATAAAAAATCGGCCTCGAAATTGAGCGCGTAAGACTAGAATCAAGCGAGTTAAGATTTATAATCGTCTTCCGTCAAGATACCGGAGACCTTGATCGGGAAATCTTGCCCTTCGAGAGATATATCAAGGTACACGAAATCGATAGACCACTTCAATAGATTTATAAGAGGGGCAACATTTAAAAAACGTTTTTTTTTTTCACATGCAGTAGAATCCGGACAAAGTTCCTCTTTACACCAATATATTAATAATATTTAAACGATAACCGAAGAGAATATACGTTAATTTTAATAATGACGTATGGCAATAATTGAATTTATATACTGAGTCACACTCCCAAAATAGTACTTTGTCGGAATCCTATGTCACACACGTGCCCTCGAGAGAAGCATTAAAGAGAGTTCTCTCAATATGATTGTAAAATGTATTTCCGATTGTGATACACGGATATCTTCTGATATAGAGAGAGGGAACGTATTCTCGACAGTGATACGGAGGTGGAGTCGAATAAATCGGGTTTCTGCTGCACACGTTGAGTGTGCATCAAGTATCATATATTTTATAACGGCCGCGTCACGAATCGCGCGCTATTATGTATTTAACGTAATACGACATACATCGAATGCCCACCTTTGAATATATTTCGACCTTGGACATTTCGCGCGTATCGTGAATCAATATCAAAGATGTTGAGAGTTCTCTCAGGTGAGAGATACAATAGACACATGTATGTATTTATATAACGTTGCACTCCTGTTATCCAAGTTGTCATACGTAAGAGAATTAGTAAGCCTCTGTGAACAACGTAATCGACTATTTCTATCATCTCATTGCGAGAAAACTATCAATTTCGGATCGTTAAATTTTACGACGAATATTCACTCGTCTTTGGATTCTTTGAAAAGCCAGCAGAAAGCAAATTTCTCTCCTTTTAAGAAAAATAAGATCAAACGAATGAGCACATGGCATACTTTTTGTCTCTCTTACATAATTAAACTTTCTTACATTTCTCTAAATTACGAACGAATGAGAATTCGTTAAAAATTCAACTCGGACCGAAATTGAACATTTCTCATTAGATAGAATTATCGATTATGTTCATCAACTCTTGCTTGGATCATGCGGAGATACGTGTCAACCCAAGGGTGTATATCACGCTCGCGTGGCGAGCTTTGAGGAGGATTGTTTAAATTCTAAGTAGACATGAAAACACGATGCGTCGGAATGTAGCGTCTATATATCTCCACAGATTAACGTAATTTTATTTTGCTTATTTATATCGCGCGTATATTATTCTTTGCGAGATACGAAATACTTTAAAGATGGATTTGTCGTAACTTACATCGTATCAACACGCAATCATAATACGAATGGAAAATTTCTTATATCGCACCAAGAGACGCGTCTTGCTTGTTTGCCGACCTTCTAGCATTCATTCGTGTTTCGAAGAAGTTTGCAATAATATTTTTCCATTTTCCGCGGGATATATTACAATTTCCCTCACATTTTTTCAAATGGAGATTTTTAGAAAAAGAGTTCCGCAAATACACTGTTTATGTATTTTCATTTTCTCTTCAGTTCTCTTCATTTGTTCTCATTGCTACTTGTATTTCTTTATATACTATATATATATATATATATATACTAAAAGTTCTTTAATTTATTTATACAATTAAAATTGCCAAGTATATTAAAAGAGAATATGCCACACAAGAGTTTCAAAATATATCTCAAGATAGGATAAAATTACTCTATATCAAAGATTAAAAAAGTGAAAAAAAGTCATTTCAAATCACATTAAAACAGAAAGTACTCTATAAACTTTATGCTTCAAGAAGTGGCGATTCTTTCTTTCTCTTTCTCTCTTTGTTTTTGCTGATCAGCTTTTTGCATTTTAGATGATATTCAAATCTCTTTTCATTCTGATGCAAAGTCACATAATCTTATTGCATTGAAGCAATATTATCCCATCTTGCTATATATGTCATGATTAAAGCTATTTAAGAAACTCCAATTCGCAAAAAATAAAATCTTCATCAAGCGACGGTCAATCGATTGCGTGTACAACAATAGTACAACTTTTCACGTTGGCAAAGTTGATACTTCAGCATCATCATCTAGATTTAATTCGCTTAATCGAATAAATAAAAGAAAACGTGAACAGAGAATGGGAATATAATTCTCATAGAAAATTGCATATTAATGTCTCTTTTTTTCGTCGTAGATACTCTTCCAAAAGTAGAGTATTAAAAGCGATCATCAAATTCGCATACGAAATTATCAATACCTTCCCGAATCTCTTCGTTTCGTTCTCTCTTTTTTTCTCTTATATTATTTTCTTTCTCTCCCACTCTTTCTCGCCTTTTTCTCGCATACTTCTTTTTCTTCTTCTTTTACAGATATATCTATAACGTGTATTCCTTACCTCGTTTTCAGTGATCGTCTTAAGAATACGTTTATTAGGCATAAATGCATTTCTATCCTTCTCACATGTTGCATGCGTAAAGGGGTATTACGATAGATTATGTCAACGCGTCGTAGAAATAAAGTATCAACGGAAATATTCGCGCGCACAGATCTCTGATCTCATCTCGTCGACGTGAAAAGCATTTCAAATATGAATTCGAAATGTACGGAGAGACGCGGAAATGAATTTTCCGATGTAATACAGTAATCGTACCATAGCAATGGCATTTGCACGCGCGTTTGTAACTTCTTCGAAAGACGAGCACCATTTCTTTTTTTCGCCCTGTAAACATGCTAAGGGAACGCTGCGTAAAGTAAAACGTTGATAATACCGTGCTGTCGATCGTGGATTCAAAATCTCAACAGCGCTTAGCATCCACTCAAGGGTCAATCAAAGACTAGCGGAAATCGAAAGTTACACAAGTCTTGGGACTCTAAGACCGAGTGCGACCAGCACAGCATTTTCTCCGACGCCTTTGCTATTGCACTCGTTACCCCGGCCATAGTATCGGCCACTCACTTGGTCTGATTGCTCGATTGCTCCAGAGTCGGTGTCAGGCCGATCGGCGCGCCGTTGCTCAAATTCAGTGCAGTCGGGCCTTTACGTGCGAGTTTCGACCTACGGAAGCATATTAAGCACATTCTTTATCGTTTCCATATAATTATCATATATGCAAAATAATATTATACTTGCGTGTTTTTCATTCTCAATAATTAAGATAAAAACAGAAACAGGACAAAATGAGTTCACACTTGTTATACGTACCTAATTTGACCAGCTAGGAGAGGATTAATCGCATACAGCCAATCGTAGACCTCCTTATCGCCTAAAGTCTGCAGCAAGTATCCTCTGTGCTTGGTAACGACGCTATAAATAAAGATAGACGTTTTAGAATGTATTGTACATAATTGTATATATATGTATCTTTCTACAGTTTTCCGCGAACGGTTTACCTGAACGTATTCGGTACTTTCACCATAGCCAACTGATCCTCGGAGTATTCAACTTGAGCTGTGGCTAAATTAATTAGCGCCCTTTCGACAGGATCCTTTTCCTCTCGGAAAATGAGAACATACGGTCGACGAACAGCCTAAAGCAACGAAAGGAAAAAAGATATATTATTAGATCTTGTCACACAGATACACATATACACAGACAAGAGAACATAAGTTTAATGATGACAAACGTACCACCCAGCGTTTCTTCCAACCATTGGTCTTGTGCTCGAGAACGTTCAAGTAGCCCTTTCGCGCGATGACCGGACTAATGCGTATTTCCTCCACCTCCGGTACATACAGTACCAAGTTCTCCTTTGACGGCGAGGATGATCCCAGCGGTGGCGGTGCAACGGTGCATGTTTGATTGGCCGACTCGCTCGCCAATATACTCTCCTGGAGCTCTTGCAATCTAGCCCTCTCCGGCGAACTTAACCTAAGAAGGCACGACTTAGACCTGCTCCATACTATTATATCAGCAGCCTGCAAGTAACACCTCCAGCATAACCCTGAGCCAATCGTGCTGACGGTTGTCGATCTCGGCACGTCGAGACGACTCGAGCGTCTCGAATGCCAACGCGTTGAAATGAATGCGAAAGCGTAAATGTTTTTTGTTAGAAGCTGTATCGCTTTAAAGAAGCGCGATATAATTTGTAGCGAGCCAAACTAATGCGTTATGGATCACACACGTTATACGGCAATAATAGAAGTGTAGTCAAGTGTTACTTTTTTTTATCACTCAAAACACTCGGTGCTTTCATCTATATTTCATGTATTTATATAGAATATATTGGATCAAAATTGTAAAATTGATAATGAACGAATTGAGTATTGTTTTGTTTCAACTTCCAGAGATATAACATTGTTTATCTTGTTCTAAAGAGGAACGATGAAGCAAAGCGTGGACAACCGCTATTAGCAGGAGCACTCATGAGGCATGCAGGAAGGGTTACCTGCTTCAAGAAATCGCTAGCTCTCGCATATACTGACTCTTGAGACGAGGACGATATAACCGAAGACATCATAGACGCGGATAGATCGGTTATGGTATCCTCCCCGGGCGAAACATCAGCAAGTAATATCGGTTCCTTGCTCGGGATTCTTCCTTGGATGAGTTTAATATACTTGGTCGCTAATTCGCGCTCCTTTTCGGTCATTTCCCAGGGTTCATAAACGTCTTTACTGGTCGAGCGTTTCAGCTTTACCGGGCTGGCGTGTGGTTCGTTTGTAGCCTTTGCCACCATGTTACATACGTCCTGAGACAGTATCAGAAAAATATACATATATTATCGTGTATCACGTATATTTTAATAAACATAAGATATACACAGCTACCTTTTCGCTCTTCGTGAAATCGTGCAGAGGTTTATTGCAGAAAGGTAATTTGTCGATGCCGAGTTTCTCCCGCAACAACAATGTGTGCCGTACTCTCTCCACTTCCTCTAGCCTCGTCAATTTTTCGAGTTCCCACTGATGATCAAATATGAGACTGTCTCCGCGCGGCCTCCATCCGTGTAGATTCTCCTCGCCTCTGACATACGTGGAACTCGTGTCCAAAACGCGACGTTGACGTCTTTGAACTCCTACAAATAAATAGGGAAGGAAAAGGGATGGGTATCGAGCAAGAGAGAGAGAGAGAGAGAGAGAGAGAGAGAGAGAGAGAGAGAGAAGAGCCAAAAGTATGAGAAAATATAAAACATCTATCACGTTCATACAAAAATATTTTACGGATCTTTGTTATATTAAAAGATAGTAAGTTGCTTATAGTGCATATTGTCATATTAAATTAATATCTATAGAACTAGAATAATCAACTTTTATAATATTGGAACATTGCTTCTTCTTTTTCCAAACTAGAGAATGATATCGAAGAAAATAATATATATTTTGGATTTCAAGGATTAAAATTATGTTTTTTACGAACATTGAATATATCCGAGATATATCTTTTAGATATGTATATATATATATACACACATTTAAATAAAGAGCATATAAATGCTCTGCAAAGGAAATAAAATATATAGGTTGAAATGAGATTTCTATCTTAATGTGTGATATTAAATGAAGCACGGGACTACACTATGGTTAGACATGACAAACCTGGACTACCTGCTTCCGAAGAACGGCGTAGCACTAGTTCGTAGACGCCGCTGAGTCGATTCGCTTCTTGATTGCGATAGCTGCCGCTAAACAGGTGTTTAAGAGAACGCGGGCCGACTCTTGCGTCCCTTCCGTAGATGATCATGCTCAGATCTTTCGTGATGATCGCAGGTCTTCCACAGTTCTCCAACTAAATCGATACACGTAAGAGAGAGATAACATCTCTAAAAAATATTTCTGAAAACGATTTAAAAATATATCTCTGATACGTACCTCAAGATATGCGGAAATGGTCATAAAGATTTGTTCTCCGTAAGACGTGACTCGATTAAGTAGAGCTGAATTGTGCAGGGAACTATCCCAGGCTGCTTCGAATCTGAACATAGTACGATCGTCACCGGGAATCTCGAGATATTCACCGGGAAACAGACCCAACGAAAGTACAGATGAGTCGTTATCCTCTTCCTCGGGTTCCGGGGTATTTCGGATACGGCCAACTACAAGCTCGCGCACATCCTTCCATCTCAATTCGGAAGCCGGTTCGTGCACAATAGTGATCCGTATACGTCGCTGTATGCCCTGGTGAAGCAGAAACAATCCACGACATGGCAGATCGTCGCTGTGGTCTACCACCGACGGCACGTACTCGCCGTTTGGCGCCAATTCGCAGATCTCGAACCACACTAACACATCGTACTTGGCGTGCACATGAGACGTGCTGGGAGACGGCAGAACGCTGCCGAATTTCGACGAACGAACTGGTTGACTGATCGGTATGGAAGGCGGAAGCATTCTTTTCGGTGGTTGTCGTACGCTGCTATGTGAATACACACAATATGTCTTATATGAGAAATGTTCTTACAAATAAAATATGTAATAGAATTAGAGCATTTATACGATTAACACTCACTATTCTAGCTTCGCGTCCTTGTGTAACGGATGTTGTTGATAATGACCAAACACTTCGAAGACGATAGGTTGTGTCTTCAGATACTCTAAGAAGGATTTGGTGACCGTGACTGTAATCTGTATATCGATAAAAAAATATTACACATAATCTAATTCGGATAAAACTCTCTGTGTTAATCTAAAACAAGATCGTTTCTTCGACGACACTTACGTTTTGTACGTGATAAAATCCGGGCGGATTGCCTTTGCCTGTATTCTTTACCGGCTCTGTCGAGAAAGCTTCGTCGTGTCGATGTAGGAAGCTGCAAAAACAATTGCATTGCAGTGAATTTACATATATCATGTTTAAAATAAGCTGAAATACAGGCGCGCACTTACTTGAATTGACAGAAAATGTCAGCGTACTCTGTAGAAATACCCATAGCTTGTAGGACCGTTACTCTAAAAGTGAATTCCACACCAGGTTGCAAATGATCCGGTAAATCCTCCTCCTTCATGTCGCTCGAAACCGAGCTGTCGCCTCTGCCACTGTCAGCATCCCCTATATCATCCTCGTCTTTCATGTCCTTCTGATTAATCTCGTTGTGTCCCTCGACCACGCGCTCCTCATGCAGCACGATTTGCCGGTTCTTCTCCAGAGTTTGAGCCAAAAGAGTGTTGCGTTTATTGTGCTTGTGCCCGCCAAACAGGTCGTCCTCGAAAGAGATTCGTGCTGATTGTCTAACGCCACTCGAGTATTCGCTGTTTTCCTCTTCTGGAAGAAGGATTCCTTATGTATGTCTTATATATATACGATAAATATATGAAATATAATGACACGGCTACGGATTACGTACCAACTACGGCTTGTACAGCGACTCGCAAGTAACCCTTAACGTCACCCTTCTCGTTTACGATAGCTACTTTGTGAATCAATGGCACCGGATACATGAGATTGCTCAAATACACGAAGGCTCTAAAATTAAATATAGAATCATATTAGTATTATGGCGATTGAAAAAAACACAAAAAAGCAGAAAGTAGTATTTTACATCCTAATCAAGATTGGGAAATAATGCGTTACAAATTTCGTCTTTAACAAAAAACTTGATATATTTAGTTTTCTTTATTTATTAAGGTTCAAAATTATTACCAAATTTATTATACTCATCATATCAATATTTTATTATATTTTATATTTTAATATAAAAAAATGTTTAAAAACTAATTTTAAAAAGTAAATTTTATATATTTTACATATGTATATGTTGGTTTTGTAATAATGTTAAAAAAAGCTTCCTCTATGAGGAAGCAAAAAGAAACGGAAATTAATTCGTCATTTTTTGAATAGCGGTAACGAATTACTTTCATAAAATAAATTTAATTAAGATCCTGATATACACTAATCATATTCGTTTACCTGCCGACCATGCGGAACCACGGAAATCGATCGTAAAACGGATCACCTCCCGTGATGGATTCGATATTGAAATCGGGAGATGTGGGCGAGAGCTCAGCTTCGTTGTGATACATCTCGCGCATCAGCTCCAATCTTTGTCTGAAAAACAGAGAAGATTATTATCTACTACAAATTCCATATAAGAAATAATTATGTGAATGTGATCAGTGTGTTAAATCATCAAAACGTGTCACTTCATCAAAAATTTCTTCATGTCAACTTTTTCAAGTATTCTTCAGGATTTAACTCTCTCTTTCTTGTATATATGAAAAGATATATATATTTTATCGGAACATTGTTAACGATGAGAATAATATTCGCGTAGTTATGATAGTTTAAACAATTTTTTCAATGAAATTATTTAATATTATTTAACAATTATAAGTGAGTATTATATAATTGATAAAAAAATATTGAAATATATATAAACACATATTTGTTATAAAATATGGAATTTTAGAATTTCTTTTCACGTCTGTTTGACGTTATTTTTTTTCATTGTTTTTTTAATAGAGCTGTATCGAATATACACGTGCATAATAAAGTTGAAAAGCGAGATGGTGAGGACACGAGCTCAGCGGGAGATAATAAAGAAGATGTGTTTGTGTTTGAGACAGACGTGCATAGAATGTGAAAAGACATTCTTCTCACATTCAGACATAGAAATGTTCTTTACAGCAGCAGAAGCGGTGCTGCGTATAATAAACGCGATGGCAATTTTTGCGGAGGAGAGGGGGAGGGAGCTCATACATATCTATTCGATCCGATTCATCACGTTACGCTACGAATTGAAAACAAACCATGCAGAGTCGTCGATAACGTTCGCGAACTCCAAGTGCAAAGCTCGATTTCGTTTCTTGTACCGGCGAGCATCGCGTTGCCATATCGAGAAAGCCTCTCAAGACAGAAAAGAGCGAAAAAACGACAAAAAACGCACGGCGATAAAACGCACGACTCTTGCGGCCAGTAATGAAAAGTTCTTCGAGGCCGGGCGTAAAGCGTGTTAACATGGCGATAAGAGGAGAGCCTCGCGCACCAACCTCGAAGGCAAAAGATTTGCGAGCGAGAACTTCGGATTAGAGTAGACTGTAAGGCATTGGAAAATATCCTCTTTGGCCTCCGGAGTGCTGGGGCTCGAGTCCTCGTTGTACACGTGTCGCATCAACTCCAAGCGCTGTCTACAAGTCAACATGTATTACTTTGCTGTGCGTCCTTTTGTATGCGCTTTCTATTCGAATGTCGAATCGATCTAACAGAGATAAGCCGCGATTTTACTTGAGTAGCAGATGTAACTTTAAGCATCCTAGATGCGTGATGCGCCTGGAAAAATTTTTGATCGCCTCGCGATAATACGAATATTGTCACAAAATTGTTTAATTCCTGTATTAGTATTAGTTTCCACGAGCAGGTAATGTTCAAGACATAGTTTTCATTAAGCACGCAAAAAGTGCATTCGTGCATTAGTAACGAAACAAAAGAGACTGTTAAACGCTTCGCATGAAGAGGTTTTATCCCGTTTATAGAAAGTAATAATTGCACGATAATTGTAAAACATGCTGGATGTACAAATTTAATGATATATATATGTATAATGCAATTATAATTTAATTATAAAATTATTTAATAGAATATTGTTAACTTTTTCAAAAGATGATTAATTATGATAGACTTATTTCTTATAAGTATAAAATATGTGCGTTTTACTTGTACTCCTCTTTCCNNCCCTCAGCACAAATGTTTTATTAATTGAAGAAGCTATAGTAAAATATAAAATAAATATATAAAGCAAACCTTAGCTTGTCTAATGTCCAGTAATGTGTAGCACCATTCTTCGTATCCTGGACTTCAACAGCAACGATCGTGCGTGGGAACGGCCTCTCATCCTCATCTTCGTCATCCATAACGGGTAAAAGATCAGGAGGTAGCGGCGAGTAAAGAGTGTCCGTGAGTAAAGTAAATTGGAATTGAACCTAAAAGAGAGACAATTAATGTAGCAAGATCCATTATGCAAAAAAAAAAAAATCTTTTTCACAGGTATTCTCTTTTGAAAAATACGGATTTAACGACACCAAGAAGTGCGTTTTTGTAAAATGCGTACATACGCATATACGCATAGATCATACACGTAAACGTAAGTTTTGTTATTCATCGAGAATATGCGGGAAAAGTTCATATCCGAAAGTGTACGAGGATACATTAGTGCAGAAGCCAAAAATACTAGTAAAAAAAAGTCGTGCTAAAGTTTTTCATTATATGTCCGCGACTGTACCTTCTTTTTTAGTTCAACAGATATGGCATTAGCCTCTTTAAGGAATATCGCGTTGCCCCAAAGATCGTCCCGTAAACTCGTAAATTGATGATATTTCCATTTACGGAAGGCCCAAGCGGCCAGTTGAAATTCTCTCTCGGTCCAGTTGCTCTCTGCGTCAAACAATGGGTTGACTGAAATACAAGCCATTACCAGGCAAAACAGTCAGAGAAAAGCTAAGCATTTCATATAAAATAATACCGATTTTACTTTGTTAAGAGAATATGCTATATCCTATTAACAAATGGGTAGGCTCCATCGCATGCAGTAAACCTTCATAAGTCAATAGTATAATTTACAAAAAAAAAACCATTCGGAATATTACACGTGTTAGGTAAGAGAATGCCCAATCGATCGGGCATAGCTATATCAAAATATATCAGATATTCGAAAAGCGATTATATTTTCCATACTCACCAAAAATGTCTTCTTCGATGTTATTGAAGTCTTCCGGCGTGTAACTGCTGTACATAGACATTGTCATACTTTGTTCCTCCACCTGTCTCTGCAATGCGTCTATCCGTGCTTCGTAGCTCTATTCATAGAAACAATCATCAATTGCAATAATGTATGATATATATGAATTGAAGAGAGATCACGTATGTATTTGTATGCGCACCTTTCGTTGCTCCTCAAACAGCTGATCAGCTTCTTCTTTTTCTTTACGGAACTGTTCCTCCAATACGAGCAATCTCTTTTCCATTTCAGCCTTTAGATCGATACCCTGTTTTTCTAACAGCTCAACCTGCGCAAAGTCCCAGTCTGCGACTGGTTCATTGTTGCCAGGAGTTTCCGCTGGCGATCCGTTCGCTATTCGTTCGCGTACTGTATAATTAACGAAAAAATACATGATATTTTACTCATACATTCTCTCTAGTAAATATCGTTAACTTCTTAAATCACACATATTTTAAATATTACAGACGCTTTATGGTACCTTGATCAGGATGATTAAAACGGAAAACGTGGCTTTTTCCCAGGATAACACGCGAACCAGTCGTTAGAACAAGCGGTTCGGTCACTTCGCGGCCATTGACATAGATCAAAGCTCCTTTCTTTGGAATGAGAGTTATGATGCCCTCGTGGTTTTCGAAAACGCAGTGCTCGCTGAGTATGTGCGGACCACACAGCTGAATATCCTGGGGTATAATCGCCTCTGCGCTACCGATGCGCGTGAATCCGTCCTTGATATAATAGATCAGACATTCCGACATGAGAGGATCCTCGTTCAGATTTACCAAGTGCGGTGTCTTCTTCGGCGAGAATACACCCACTGTGACGCCATCCTCTTTTACAGCGACTCCCATCTCGGCGAATACCGCTTCGCGTTGCAGGCGAATCGATTCGGTTCGTTTCAATTTCTCTTCCCACGTTTCGTTCAATTCTAAAATGAAAGTAGAATTGGTTAGGATATTACGACGACTTATTAATCTCTATGCATCACATATATTACGAGATAAAAATAACAAAAGTATACATTAGAATAATCTCAATTACCTGCGATCAATTTTTCAGATGCTTGCAGTTGATCAACCGCCTCTTCGGCGATAGTAGACGTAGTATGGGAGGGGATTCTCGACCGAGTTTCTTTATTATCTTCTTCATTTCGCTTGTTCGTTCTGATAATTTCATCCCCTGCAAAATAAGAATCGTCAAGAGGCGAGAAAATGCAATAATACTTAAAATGACAAGCCTGCGTCGGAGTCGGTATCGTGTGTGTCGTAATGTAAACATCAAAAGCCATAATTAAAGCAGTGGCGTAGATGAAGAGACATATTTCAGAAGCTGTAAAATTGCTAATTAATTAACCCTTTTCAAGCTTTGGAGATACAATTCGAATAAATTGTGGTGCGTTTTACAAAGCACCGACATGATCTAAATGTGTATGTAATCTAATGTGTATCGCCGTTCGATATCTATTATTATATGTATTTTCGGTTATAAATTTGATCGATTTTTTTTTTTTTTAAATCTTTATGTATTATTTTTATATATTTTTTCTCTTCTATAACATTTTATTTTTGTTTTATTTATTCAATAATTCACATATTCTTATTATTTTTTTTCATTATTCTTGCAAACAATAGAAACATAATTAATCATCGATTTACACAGCATTGATTGACTTAATTTCATTTAAACCTTAGAAAAAAAAATTGTCGCAAGTTATTAATTGCACTGGACATGAGGGAGGGAAGCGCAATCGCGATAGGTATTAACAGGACAGATACGTACATTAAATGAAGATAAAAAAATTCGTGAAGCAAACGTACAAAAGAGGAAATTGACATATATATATGTACCATTGATAAATATATTTTGCGCTTGATAGTAAAATACAAGCGCATAAACGCAAGAAAAATAATAAAATGTCTACGAAAGAGGCGCAAGAGATGGACGATGCCTGTCTTGGCTGTATTCTTTGCTGTTGTATGAATTGTTAGCATTTTTACTTACTAGATTCTTTCTTTTCGTACGTAACTTTACCATCTGGCCCTACGTCGAGCGCAAGGGGAAACAAAGAAAAAAATACTATGTGAATGGATTGCCTCTGTCGCGCGCTGTGCAATGACAATTTATTTATAGCAATCAAAAATTCAGGTAGTTTTATGACATGTATGTTGATTCCTGTAATATTGCTATGTAATCTATATCTAAATCGTAAAAAACACGATCGACAATATTAGCATAATAGATAAAGCAAAAATCATATATTTACGACGATATTAATTATACATAATACACATATCCTACGAATTTATTAAGAGATTCTAATTAGGGGATTATTAGCATTTAATTATTGATCAAGTTATATTCAGTCTGTCCTCGTCTCGTATGCTTTTGATAATAAAAAGCTTTTTGTATATATAATCCAATTTTTATATTAATTTTTAAAGATTTACTAAAAGAAATATTTCTACCTTCTTGTACGTCGATGCCTTCCTGTTTTAGAAGTTCCCGAAGTTTCTGTATTTCTTCTTTGAGTTCTCTGATAAGTCTGGCATTCGCGTCTTCATTGACCACGGCCTTGCAAACGATCTGTTTCGCTCTGTCCGCATATCTATGGATAAAACGAAAATCTTTTAGATCTAAATAATTAATTGCTTCAATATTTTAATTCAAACTTTGGGAGATCAAAAATTAATTCAAAAAATATATAACAGACAATGAAAATCTCTTACCGTAAGGTCGAGAGTGTCTCATCGTAATTGATGTCAGCAGGACTAATTGCTGCGATCATAGCAGTTTTCGAATTTCCGCCCAAATTCTCCCGTAATAACCACGTTAAAACCGAGTCTCTGTATGGTATGAAATCAGCTTTCTTCTTCTTTTTCGTTGCCTATAAAGAAACAAAAATTCATATAAAGAAAAACAATTATATGTTATTTGTATAATTAATTTATTCCCGAAACTCTAGTCTTAATTTCAATAAACTTACCGCCTAACAATCCGCGATAAAGCAGCAAACAAATGCGTAAAAATATATCAACATACAATATCGGTACTTAATATAACGTAAAAATTTGAACAAGATACAATACTTACAATCTCTGCCAGGGCACTGATAACTTTTCCGAGAGTTGTCAGACTCTTGTTAATGTTAGCTCCTTCCTTTAGTCGTGTGCCTTTCGCGCCCGTCGAATCGGCTCTCTCGGATCCAGCCAAATCAACCAACGATATTTTACTAACTTTCTCTGTCATCAAACCGGTGGCGCAGTCCTGCTGCTGTTGTGTAAAGAATATAGTGAAAACAGCGTGCGATCTGCTGGATGTTTCGTTCATGTTTGTCGCTGCGACAGTCCTGCAATGATTGCGGTATGATTTGCACAACGACGTATTATAGAGCATATTACAGAAAGAATTTATATAAATGACTAGTTTGTGTGTGTATATGTGTAAACTAACCTGGCCTTGTTACCCTCGTCTATGAGATCGTGAATGTCTTCGTATGACAATACGGCTAATTTGGAAAGATCTTCGACATAAGGTCCGTAGAGAGGGTGTTCCCTTACTCGAAGATTCCCTCTGTTTTTCGGATTCAATAAATCGCGCACCCTCTCGCAATAGATTTCCATATAACTCACTTCTACCGAATACTTCAAACGCTCGTTAGACGTATAGCTGATTTTCCTAAACAGATCCTTGCAAATCTGTGGTATTATTCCTTCCTGTCCATCTTCCTGCTTACCCATCATGGTATAAGATTTACCGGCGCCAGTTTGGCCGTATGCAAAAATGCAAACGTTATAGCCTGTATAGCAAAATAAAACAAATTGTATAACATCTACAGTAAAATGTACAAATTAATCTTGGTCAATTCTTTTTTTAAAATAATTATATTTGATTTCAATAAATTTTATTTGAAAGATAATGTTAAAGTGCTATTCATTGATAACGTGTGATGATATTTACAGTTTATG
Source organism: Formica exsecta (assembly GCF_003651465.1). Lineage (NCBI taxonomy): Eukaryota > Metazoa > Arthropoda > Insecta > Hymenoptera > Formicidae > Formica > Formica exsecta. Next base: position 3,059,873 of record NW_021853485.1, read on the forward strand.
TTTACAGTCTCATACAAAAACTATTACATTATTCATATGTTTTTAAACACTTTGCTCAGGTACTTTTTTTAACAAGCCGTTAAAAAAAAAAAGATTTGGAAACTTTCCACATAATCTGTTAACTAATATTTACCTTCAAAAGCGTGTTCCAACATTTCTTCTCCGATATCCTTGTAAACCATGAGCTGAGATGAATAGTTATCATCGTTTGGCTGCACAAATATAAGAAATCATCATGAAATAAATATAATAATATCACCTTAATATCTTTCATTAAAATGAAAAAAGATACACGTACATCCATAGAAAAGTAGGAATAATCATAATTGAAGCTTTTGACAGCTTCTTTGCTTCCCGGTGTGGCTTTAGGATTCACAATGGCTGCAACGTAAAAATAGCGGATGTAGCATATATTATACAGCGTAACTTTACGCACTGCCGGTTTAAATTACGAGTCAACTTACAAGTGGTGCTCCCCGTCATATCTATAATACATTGTGCCTGACGAATGATTTCGCGATGGTTGAAGGGCCGTACCCTCACCGCCACCTTAACCGACGACATTTTTCTTGTTTTTCTTTAACTTAGCGTCGGATAAAGCCGGCGGCGGTGCTGGCGATAACTTCCTCTTGCTAGACTCTCTGCAACAAAATTTTATTTCGATTATTGTAATATCATCGTCAAATTTATTAATGCCACTCTATTATTAAATCTATTAATAGCATAGCCGGTAAATTTTTTAAGTCAATCATCTTACGAGTCATCTAAGAAGAAAAATCTTCTTGCAAGTAAAAGGTCAATTAAAAATTCATTAATATTTAATTTCAATCTACGTTTTTGCAGTTACTAATTTATCTTAAATAATTGAAATATTATTTTATCTTAAGCAACTGCATTATTTCAATAGATTATTTAATGCAAGTAAACAATCGAAAAGCAGTTATAGAATTTAGTCTTCAAAAATATAAAACTCAAAAATATTAAACAAATAACAAATCCCTATTTATGAATTGTAGAGCGAAAAAGATCAGATAAAATCCAATCAAATACAGTAATAAACCAGTAAAATATAATAACAATTCTTACATTTACAAATGTCGTGGAAGCATAGTACGGGTCATTGATCCGTACAGAAATACATAGATTTTATCGGATACCGGAGAATAATTAATTAGTATCGTAACCGCGCGCGCGCGTAATCTATTTGTGCAAAGCTGGAGAAGTCATATCATGCGGAAAATAAGATTACTAACTTGTGGATATTTGAAGAAAGTAAATATAAATTCCTTGAGAAAAAGAAAAAATACTTTACATAAATCCATTTTCAAATGTCAAATTATCTTCTTCAATTCTCACAATTAAATCTCTTAAATATTATTGTTATATAAGAAAGAATTAATGAAAGCACAGAAACATGTATAATTATGCATACAAATGAGTTTTATTTGTAATGAATTATTATCTTAAAAATTCTCGTAAATAATGCATGATCGATAAACAATTAGAGCTTTTAGATATTTAACATTTGCACTATTCACGAAAATCAATCCTTTTATGTACTACGTTTATTTTACTTTGTTATTTTTTTCAGGAAAAAGAAATTTAGATTTATTTTTCGACACTTTTATTAATATATGTGTAATGTCTTATACATTTTCACGATAAATTGAGATATGTCAAAAAAAAATATTTAATGAAACGATGCGTGATAAAGTAATCGAGAGAAAAATGTTTCACAAAAAAAGATATTTTAATTACTATTAATAAAAAAGAAATGTATGTCGCGTCATATAATACATGTAATAATCAATTAAACATATTACAAGGCATATTTTTCATCGGCATAGTGAAAAATATATTGAAATAAGAGTTGAAGGAACTCTGATTTCAATTTAACAGCTCCTGTCTTTTGTCACTATTTCACATAAAACATCTGAAGTGACAGATGTAGATTCTACCAGGATGTGAAAGGCTCGCGGTTGTACGATGCGTACGGGGAAGAACCATAGGAATGTTCGACGTCACCACATTTCAAAAAGGCATCCCTTCTGCGAGGCCCACCCTCGTAATTGACGTACAAAACACCATCACGGCAGCGGTGTGATCGATACGACGGCGTCCGAGTAGTGTTCGCGGAGGAAGGTTCGGAAGGGGCGGAGGCGAGGAACAGCGTATATGTGGATTTTTACGATCGATCGTCTACACGTTCGGAGGATACGTGGTCGGGCCTTACCTTCGGGAAGGGCGCCGTTCGTCTCTCGTCTCGGCGAAATGACAAATAAGATGCGGATTGTGAGAGGAGCCTCGCGAAATGACCTCGCGAGGAAGGGTGACTCTCTCGGGGGCCAAGAGTCGCGGCGCGATGCCTCACGTTGATTCACTATACGTCACTACGTCAGCCATCCGCTGGACGATCCGCGATCCACGAAACCCCCGTAAGCGGACATTATAGCGCGTTCGCCCGCGTAACACTCACGCGTGTAAACCCGCGCACGCATATACACCCCCCTATGAATTACAGCCTGCCTGTCTGTCTATCTATCTGTCTGCCGAGCAAACTTTGGTGAATTCGCTTCTCCGCTGTTGCAACGCCACCCCCGTTTTTACCCCGTTGTGGCGAGTACTGACGACGTATACCTCGGGCGCCTGCGTGCTGCCCCATCGTCGTCGGGGACACAAACTCCTGTCTAGAGTAGGGATACTTAAGTTTAGTAGGGTACTAATACTTCTGCTTCCCTTTGGTATCAAACCAGTGTCAGTATCGATATTTTTCTCGATATTTCCAAGAAAAGCATTCTTTTTTACCAACATTTTAATTAATAGCTATAAAAGCGATTGATATGTTTCGTGTTTTTTTTTTCGCTCTCTTTCTCTAAAATATGATAATATTATCTTCCTGTAGTATTGATGCCTATTTGCGCAAAGAAATACTATTCTTAAGAGATAAATCACGATTATAAAATAAGTTTTACAACTGAATTAAAAAGCGTCTTCTTTTTTATTTACATTATTTTCTATATCTTTACGTTTGCACGAATAAATATATTCTCTTTTTTCATCATATTATACAATTACCTTATTTTAAAACTGTCAAATAATTATGATAAACAAGTCATTCAATTTTAACTTTATATTTATACTGCTCTATACCTCCTAATTTATTGTCTGTCACGGTAATTCATCTTCATATTTTTTGAAAAAATAGCTTAAAAGAAAAAAAGAGCGTGTGTAAAATTATATCGTTGGTTTATTGTTAAATTTAGGATCAGAATCCTATAAGGCAGGTTGTTCACCCCTATATTAAATGTTTTATCACCCAACCAAATATAATACTCGTGGCTGAAAAAAATAAAAATACCTGTATCCTATTAAATTAAAGTATCCCTAGTCGCAGCCCGTGTCTCGAGTTACCGCGTCGTATTTTAACCACTAAGGGGGTAGAGAGAAGAGGGAGCGGAGCAGGTAGCTACAAACCACGCGCGAATGCCTCGTAGGCGGTCGTAAGGGTTGTAATATTCGCTCTCTGCCACGCGCGCAACTCATGATTTCCTTCGCTGGATGGTACGAGGAACAAAGTACCCACGTACGCAAATATCTTCCACTAAGTAACTCCGATCTGCTGAGGGCGAAAAGACACAAGGAGCTAATTAGAACGAAGTTGTCACATCCTGTCAAATTATCTCGACGTACACGACATTCGGATTAATTTATTAGAGCTGTTTTTTATTCGAAGAGTAAACTTACACCATCTATTTTCTTTGATAAAAGAAGGTAGAGTGTGTGCACGCGTACACATATAGGGGAGCAAAGGGTAGATTCCACACCTGAGTGCACCAGATGCACGTTGATCTAATTACATCGCTGAATAGCAGATATTTCAGATATTATCGCGCAAATCATGAGCTACCTGTACATATAAAGACTCTTTTAAAACTTCAACTTTTTTTTATATATATATTTAGGTCGCAAATGATAGCATTGCATGATACATCGTATGAATTTGAATCTCGACATGATTACAAAGCAATCAACTTTGATGAATGTTTAGATACCATCGAAGAGAGATTGCATTTGGATTAATACTTTAATAGCGGGAAAAGAAGAAATCATGTATACCGAAATCACGGTCAACTCGAACATTAAAGAATTAATAATGAGATGCGAACTAATATTAAATACTTATTAAAAAATTTGAATTATTAAATTATATTGAGATCAGATATAAGATAAAAAATGTTTTTGTTAATAATGATAATTTTTTTTTGTCTACATTCGGAACGGGCAAATTCATCAAACCCGAACTCAATCGAATGCTATTCGTTTTTATATTTAAACCGTAAAAGTAACGGTAATAATATCGCTATATAAAGTGAAATCGGACGTTTTTATTTGGCACAATTAATAAATCATCAACATACATGAACATTTATTAAAATATTCGCATGACCTGATATCCATGCTCAAAAATGATAGACGTCAAACTTAATAAAGAACAGATAAAGAGATGAATAAATCCATTTTATAAATAAAAAACTGAAGTAATTAAATAAATTTTTGATTAAAAATCCGATTGTATATATCCAATTCTCATCAACTTGATCGTACAGCCTAAGGGAAGGAACTTTAATTAATTCTAACTACAAGTTAGTTTACTTCCTTAATCAATTATTTTCGTAAAAATCGATACCAAAAATAGACTTGACAAGTTGTGTTATATATATATATATATATATAAACGCGCCAAATATTTTGCAAATTTGTCGCAAGTTTATAATTTCAATTAATTTTTTAAACAGAGAAAAAAATCGAGGGTTAAACAAGACCAATAATATCTCAGATATTTTAGACACGTCCTTCAGATATCCTTATGCCTTGCGCTTTTACGTGATTTAATATTATATAATGCACAAACAATTTATCGTATCCTCGAATGAATACATTAAACATGCCATCGTATATAAAAGAGACATTGGTTATTAATACCTTTCAGCTTTTATAACAGCGTATTGTATATACGTTTAGAAGCGAAGATGTCGAGCATGGATGTCAGTCCGTTCTAAATATGCTTTTGTAAAAAAAAGTCGGGCAGTGATTGATTTGATTATTGTGTGTGTATGCATTTAAAATATAATATTTCATTAACTAAGAATTAATCACATATAATCAGACCTACTGTAATCTCAAAGCTTCGGGGACTCGATTTTAGTGATGGGATATAAAAATACTCTTATACTTATGCGATGAGAATCATTCTATGAAATTGTTTCTTATTTCCAAAAAATCTTTGGATGATCTTAGAACGATGCATAATATTCAAATTGAATGTTCTATCCATGGAAAAATATTTAAGCGGCCTTCGCATTGAGATGCAAGCATTATTTATCGGAGATGGAAGGGTGAAGAGACCATTCTTACGCGAGATACCCTCATGTTATAATAAAAGCTCCATATAGACATATAATATACTGTATGTACTTTATCATACAAATCCGTATTATGAGCTTTTAAAACCGAACGAAAAGCTCAATTCGGAGAAGTATTGTCAGCAACTGGACCCTATAAAAAAAAAAAAAAAATTCTCATCTGATACGTTTTATCAAGAAACACAATAGTGCCTCGCGTTAAGTCTATGATTGGCTATCGATCGACGATTCCCCGCACGGAGGTTTTACATATATATGTATATATATATATAATAAAAATAAATTATATATATATATTCAGGGTGTCTAGGCAAATTTTATAAAAAAAATTCCCTGAAAATTTCCTGATCTTTCAGGTATTTTTGTTCAAAATTTCAGATAAAGAAAACATTTTAAATCAATAAAGCATTACCAAAAAAAATTTTTTTTAAATTTCCTTTTTCTTTTTCCTTGGGAGTCCCAATAAAATTCCATGAGAATTCTTTTTCCTTTTTCCTTGGGAGTCCCAATAAAATTCCATGAGAATTCCTGATTTTTCTCCAGGTGTAAAAAAAAATCCCTGAGAATTTCAGGTTTTCCATGTTTTTCCAAGGATTAGACGCCCTAATATTATATATAAATATAAAATTAGAATGCGCATTGGTATTCGGCAATCTCGTCGAAATGACGTATAATTCAAAGGTATTCGATATCACTTCGATAAATTTCATTCGCGTCCCCGCACGTAAGTCATCACGCGGCATTCTAGCGGGAAATCTCATTTTGCGAAATGAAGGAATTCTTTGGAGGTCACCCCCGTACCCATAGAAGGTATAGCGGCATGTAAATTCACTTGAGCGATCGGCCATCAAGCTGCGGATGAGTCCAGAACATTACGAGGCCGATTAATCGTTCATCTCCGTTCGACACAGCTTACCTCCAGGGGACGAGGGTGAAAGCGCGCGTCACCCTCTGCGTTCTCCGAATGCGATGACGGTTTACGCCCCCGGAACGTGTTTCCATCTACGTTCTTCCTATGAAATTCTCGACCGGCATAGCATTAGGGGTGGTGGTTGGATTAGAATCAACGTGGCCGCCCACACACTCGCGCCCGAGTTTATACGTGTAAACGATCTCATACATCTATGTGTGTATACATATACACACACATACACACACACACACACACACACACACACACTTTATTTTCGGATAATCAATATTTTACAACAGGATGTTTGAAAATTGGAACAGTCGATTTTAATTACGTATTATCGTATAATTTAAAGCGATTTCAATTTCTGAAAGTCATCTATTTTCACGTCATCTGTATTTTTAATACGTCAGACTAAAATCTCGATAAAATTCGAATTGTTTTATTTTCTAATAGCTTCTTGAAAGTCAATCAAAAGTATTCTGAATAAATTTATTTATTTATTTATTTTATCCACATCTCTCCATTTTAATTTATCATCCCTTTGAATTGTTTAATTGGTTCAAAAACGATTTATATGTCTAATTTAATGCTCTCTGACATATGTGTTAACAAAAAATAGTTTCCGAATTTAGTAAATAATCTCTAATTGAAGAAACGATATTTTTATAAAATATGTATTTTATATAGAATATTCATTCTGTTTCTTTCATTTCCAATAATAACATAATATCGCTCATTCTCATTTCAATATATTGATATATATTACATGCTGATATAAAACAATTATCTAGAAGCTACACACATACACACACACACACACACACACACACACACACACACACACATACATACAGATGAATTACATCGATGTGCGATGGGTGAAGGGTTGCGCGCGTCGATCGACAACACCGTGGTGGTCCAGGGCCGTTTTCTCTGGCCGCTTTCCCGGTTTATGGACCAATCGCGTCGCGCCTAGAGGGAGAAAATCAATAGCCCGCGGAGGCACACCGAGTGACGTCAGCCTGCAACCCCGACGATCGACCGATGCGACGCAGGCGGCGCCGGCCAATTTCCACGGAGCACAATCAATAAGTAAGAGATATCCACGACGACATCGCCGATGGTACCGCGCGCGCAAACACACACGCCTACACACGCACGGAAAAACAGTTGGCGCGCACGGTCTAAATGTTCTCTCTCTCTCTCTCTTTTCCTTCGACGTCAACGTCAATTAACCATACAAAAATCATCCCCTTTTCGTCACCGACTCTCCCTCCCGAGAGCGAATTATTAACACGTAACGTGTCTGCTACGCGACGCGACGCCCGGCGTCGTCGTGTCGCCGTCTCGAGGAACGCGATTTCCAAGAATTAAATTTCGGGTTATATAGAAAATTTAACGAGTCGAGTCAAATTAACGAACGAGTCTCGTTAAATTTGTTTGCCCGCTTGTTCCGTAGAAGAAGATTATTGAATAAGATGATATGTATATGGAATGACTCATAACTTCCGCTTACACTTCCTTATACGGATTCCTTGTGACCAATTTGGAGTCAACATTTCCTTGGAAAAAGTCGATTCGCCTGTCCTAATAACTTTTTAGCATTCGAGGCTGCTTAAAATTTGCAGAAAGATTTTATTATTTATTTTACAACGCCGAGACCTTTAATTTTTTAAATCTGATATTTTTTTTGTTAAAGAAAGAGAATATATGCGAAAAATATGTTTCGTGCATGCCTTATGTATGCAAAATAATTAATTATATATATATATATATATATGTAAAAAATTTATTTTCGACGTACGCATGTGTGTATTGCGATGTCGTTGATAGGGGACTTTTAATAATCCTATACGAATCGCGATATACAGTTTGGAGGAAGGTGTAAGGTGTTAGTGAGGCGGGAGATTTTGTGATAAAGTCGAGGAGAAGGGAACTCGAGGGCACTGGAGAGGAAAGACACCTTGCAATCGGACGAGCAAAGTAATTTAATCGAGTCTACTGAATGGACATTTAAACATGTCCGACAAACAACATGCAACTCGTTGATGTTTTTAATTTATCATCCCTTTAAATTGTTTAATTGGTTCAAAAACGATTTATATGTCTAATTTAATGCTCTCTGACATATGTGTTAACAAAAAATAGTTTCCGAATTTAGTAAATAATCTCTAATTGAAGAAACGATATTTTTATAAAATATGTATTTTATATAGAATATTCATTCTGTTTCTTTCATTTCCAATAATAACATAATATCGCTCATTCTCATTTCAATATATTGATATATATTACATGCTGATATAAAACAATTATCTAGAAGCTATTATTTATAATTTTAATATTATCAGGATTAAATACATAAGCATTAACTTTTTTTAGCGTAGGTTTAATTAAAGAAGAAAATTGAAGCTGACTGAGACAATTGAATTTTCGCTTACGAGATTGAAAGGAGCTTAAATCGAAAATTGAATCGACGAATAATCCCATCATTACTGGAGATTAGAAATTATATACGTGTCATCCAAAATATCAAGTCGTTAACGAATTATTAATCACGGTAATCACGTTCCTCGAAACATCGATTATCACTGACCTACCTTAGCCTCTGCACTTCGTTTATATCACGAAATGTTGCCTATGGTCTGTCATAACCTTCGAACCCTTCAATCCTCTTTGTACTCCCGCCCCTGCTCAAATCGTTATCCTCATGCCATTTCGCTTCAGTCAATCTGGAGGTACTCACTATCTATAACGATCTATGACGGGAGCATAAGGGTCAAAACGTAACAAGAATGATGGGACAGATTAATCAAAGATTGATGTCATGGAACAAATATAAAGTTAAATCTTTCTTAACAAAAAAAAAATGAAGTTGGTTTTTCATTTATAAATTTAAATAAAAAATAATCGTTTTTTAAATGAAAATCAAAGACTTGAATAAATAATAAAATATTATAAAACACAGTCGTAAAATAAAAATGGCCATATAATCAATTTTAATATTTATCGAATTGTGTGTAAGAATCGTAATTAATATACGAATTACCAATTCAAGTGCATACAAAGTTTAATCTTCGACCGAGTGCATATTATTTTATATATAACTGTCTGTCTATATGGCATTTTGTTTTTCACCAATTGAAAACGTCAATCAAATTTTCGATTAATCGATTATCTCTCAAAATTCACAGTGAATTACATTTATGCTTACACAATATTATGCTTCAAATCAAATTTTAATTTCATAACTAAAATATATATAATATTTTTATATATCAAATATTAATTAAATTACATTATTCTTAGAGAATTTAATGAAAAATACGCGAAAGAACGGCGTTTATTTCTTTCATGTTATCACTTTTCAACAACAAGACACATATTCTCAATATTGAATATATTATTCCTTTTTTATATAAAAAGCCTCAACGTACTATAGGCACATTTAATAATAAATAAACAAAAAAAAATACAGACCGATAGACCATAAGCAATCCGGATAACACACAAGTATAAATAAAACAGATGAGTAAAATTGTACACAAAAGCGAAACAATAAATAGGATATCGTTACTATTTTGTTACAAAATAACGCGATGTCGTTTTTGGTTTCTTAATTTTTTCCGTCCCCTCTCCGTTCTATTTCAACTATTGATTCCACGTCTACCGCAGAATATGCAAAATATACCGACGACATTGCGAATGACTAAAAATAAAATACAAGAAGCGCAAGGAGGGAATGTTCCTAATATTCGCAATATGCAACAATATATCGTTTATCGTGAAAATTTATATGCATTTCTTGTTCTAATACTTCAATAACCCTTAACGTAAATCGCTCAGAATATAAGTACATACACAAGAAATTCAAACGACCACCTTCACTAATCGCGAAACTGTGATGGCTTCCAACAGCAGAAATAATTTTCGTAAATAAATATATAATGCAAGAAATCTGAGATACAGATATTAAACCTAGCAGATTTCATATCTTGGATTTTCAATAATTTCAATATATTACAAAGTGTTTGAGTGTGACACTTTCTTGCAAATTCTTATGTGTGATTTACTTATGTATATGTATGCGTATATATATGTAACTTACTGATCTTTTTTTCAATTATCGAGAATTTTAATATACGAAAGTTTAAAATCGGATATGAAAGATCGGATAGAAAATCGAAGATATAACGTTTACCTTGAAACCTGAAGAACGACAAGATCCGTTTTCGACATATCCCGTAAAACTACAGGTGAAACGGTTCATTTTTGCCGTTTGCTCCAAAATGACAAAGAAAGGCGATTCGATCGCTCCGGCGCTTTCAAACACTCGATGCCCTCGCTCGCTCTCGTCGTCGATAAAACGGTGGCCGTTTAAATAAATAATTATCACGTCGCGTTCTCACAGAAAGCAGCACACACAATATTGCGCTCGCGAAATCTTACTCTCGTAATGACGACGAGAGTATCGATCACGACGAACGGCGTGCAAACCGCGCGAGAGGCGAGAAGTTAGCGCGAACGTAATTCGTGGCGCGAAACGCGAGCGAGATACTCACCAGATACGTAGGCAGTGACGTGAAAACAGCTGGGCTCCTACGGCCATACTGGTTCCTGGCGACGTTTCTCGCGGCAGCGAGCGCGTCGTGCACGACGAGCGTCGCGACGCCACACGGTGGACCGACTTTCCCCGGTTGTAGCGAGCGATCGATTATCACATACACAGCCGCACCACTTAGAACGCTGCCCTTTTTCCTCCGCGTCTACTGTTCTACTCTGGTCTACTCTTCGCGTTGTAAACGGCGTCGCGACGCTGTCGCCCCGTTCCTTTTCAATTTGCCACAACCTCGCGCGGTTCTCGGACTTGCGCTCTCCTCGTCGAGTCCGTTGTCTAACGAGAGGATAAAGATCACGCGCGCACACGCAGATCTTGAGTGATACTTGGATGATTCATATGAGTTTACCACTGATTCCCGAACATAACCTCATTTTTTCTGTTGAGACAGTCGGAAATTTTAGTTATTACACGATATCCTGTAATCCATGCTCTATATCTGCGAGTATCTTTAAAATGTCAAAAATTAAAATTTTTTTATTTCTCTCTAAATTTGTATTATATTTTTAACACGAATATCATAAGAAATTTGGGAGTGTCTGCACAAATTAAATTAATTTAATTATAAAATTGGATATTCTACTTAATTGAAGAAATTTTTAATTTATATATATATTAAATTAATATAAATTTGTACTGATAAATTGTAGGAAAGTATTTTTGCATAAAAACTTGTTCTTTTACATTCAATTAATGAAAAATAAAAATTCTTATGGAAAGATACTCTGTAATTTAATAAATAAAAAAAATACTCCACAATTAACTGATGAACAAACGGCAAAAAAAATTCAATTCGAGAGAAATATATCTGTGAACATCTTTCATGTATGCTTTTCAAGTATTTTGCTAATTAAAAACAAGATATAATTCTTGAATGTCATATTTTTTTCATAATCAGCTATATTCAATATATTGAGTATATCTTTATGACTAAAAAAAAAACAGATTGTTTTATTTTACAAAAACGCATTTTACATGGAACAAATTGTACAAACGGAAAAAAAACAAACGATTATGCATTTATGAGAGATATCATTCCCAAAATAAAAGCTGGCTACGTTTAGTCTCATTCTAAGGATAAAATATGAAGTAAATGTTACTCGTTCTTTTTACATTTGTTTTACTTATCATTTGTTTATAGTTACACAATCTTAGATATAGTCTAGATAAAAAGAAAAGCATACAGAAAATCACAGGCGTGTGACGAAAATTCGTAACGATATACCAACCCTAAACAAAGCGTCATTCTAAACAACACCATATTTATAACAGACTCAAGTGAGCTGAACATCTCTATTGACTCTTAGCAACCGGCAGCGGTTTTGAAGCGCGCATTCACGTCCTTCCAGTTGACAATATCAAAGATTGCTTTCACGTAGTCGGGACGTACATTCTTATACTGCAAATAATAGGCGTGTTCCCACACATCGATGCCGAAGAGAGGAATAAGGCCAGTTGTGGCCTGCAGTGGATCTTGATTCGCGCAGGTCGTTATTCTGAGCGATTTCGCTTTTTGATCATACCCAAGCCAACCCCAGCCAGAACCCTGAATTGCCACAGTTGTTTCGGACAAGCGTTTTTTCATTTCCTCCAAACTGCCAAAGTCTTTCTCGATCTGTTTCACCAAAGTGGCTAGAGGACAATAGATATATAATATTATCCCTGCAAGTTGATTACACTTTCCGACATACTAATATATTATACAATTTTAAAAAGTCAATTTTAAACTTAATTCTCTCATATATATACACAGATTATTTTTTTTAATCTGTAATTTTTAATGTTTAAATTTATGATACATTATTCCTCTTTCTTTCTTACATTTAAGAGAAATAAAATTTTGAAATTTTTAGGTGTCTTAATATTTGTTTGGATTTCTTGGAATCTTTTACAGAGCTATCTCTCATTTAATTTCATATATCATATGAAAAAATTTTAAAATTTGTAAAATCTTAAAATCTCGAAATTAACTGTGTGTTAGAAACTGATTATGATTATACAAAGTACATTATAAAATTTAATTAATTGAGAATAACAAATATCATCATTTAAATAATGCTATCATTAGAAGATAAAGTGTAATTTGCTGAATCCTACTATAATCTCAATGTGATGCAAACATTAACAATTAATGAAAAATAAAAATTCTTATGGAAAGATACTCCGTAATTTAATAAATAAAAAAAATACCCCACAATTAACTGATGAACAAACGACAAAAAAGATTCAATTCGAGAGAAATATATCTGTGAACATCTTTCATGTATGCTTTTCAAGTATTTTGCTAATTAAAAACAAGATATAATTCTTGAATGTCATATTTTTTTCATAATCAGCTATATTCAATATATTGAGTATATCTTTATGACTAAAAAAAAAACAGATTGTTTTATTTTACAAAAACGCATTTTACATGGAACAAATTGTACAAACGGAAAAAAAACAAACGATTATGCATTTATGAGAGATATCATTCCCAAAATAAAAGCTGGCTACGTTTAGTCTCATTCTAAGGATAAAATATGAAGTAAATGTTACTCGTTCTTTTTACATTTGGTTTACTTATCATTTGTTTATAGTTACACAATCTTAGATATAGTCTAGATAAAAAGAAAAGCATACAGAAAATCACAGGCGTGTGACGAAAATTCGTAACGATATACCAACCCTAAACAAAGCGTCATTCTAAACAACACCATATTTATAACAGACTCAAGTGAGCTGAACATCTCTATTGACTCTTAGCAACCGGCAGCGGTTTTGAAGCGCGCATTTACGTCCTTCCAGTTGACAATATCAAAGATCGCTTTCACGTAGTCGGGACGTACATTCTTATACTGCAAATAATAGGCGTGTTCCCACACATCGATGCCGAAGAGAGGAATAAGGCCAGTTGTGGCCTGCAGTGGATCTTGATTCGCGCAGGTCGTTATTCTGAGCGATTTCGCTTTTTGATCATACCCAAGCCAACCCCAGCCAGAACCCTGAATTGCCACAGTTGTTTCGGACAAGCGTTTTTTCATTTCCTCCAAACTGCCAAAGTCTTTCTCGATCTGTTTCACCAAAGTGGCTAGAGGACAATAGATATATAATATTATCCCTGCAAGTTGATTACACTTTCCGACATACTAATATATTATACAATTTTAAAAAGTCAATTTTAAACTTAATTCTCTCATATATATACACAGATTATTTTTTTTAATCTGTAATTTTTAATGTTTAAATTTATGATACATTATTCCTCTTTCTTTCTTACATTTAAGAGAAATAAAATTTTGAAATTTTTAGGTGTCTTAATATTTGTTTGGATTTCTTGGAATCTTTTACAGAGCTATCTCTCATTTAATTTCATATATCATATGAAAAAATTTTAAAATTTGTAAAATCTTAAAATCTCGAAATTAACTGTGTGTTAGAAACTGATTATGATTATACAAAGTACATTATAAAATTTAATTAATTGAGAATAACAAATATCATCATTTAAATAATGCTATCATTAGAAGATAAAGTGTAATTTGCTGAATCCTACTATAATCTCAATGTGATGCAAACATTAAAAAAACAGAAAGAACTCGGTAAACATAAACATTTTTTAAAAAATTACTTTTAATTTTCATATGAAATGAATCTAATTCATTCAGATATTTCTTTTCTGTACGTATATGTATGAAGATTAATTGTGTAACTAATTGTTTATTCTGCTCATTTTTTTCAACATTACCATCTGGATCGCTACTACAGGGCGAAAGATTGCACCAGAAAATCGAGTGATTGATGTGACCCCCACCATTGAACTTGATGGCTGGGGCCAGAGCAATTTGTGTATTGACGTCATTTTTTGCAACTGCCTCCTTCAGTTTCTCCTCAGCAACATTCAAATTATTGACATATGTTGCGTGATGTTTAGAATGATGAAGCTGCATGATTTCTGCACATATGATAGGCTCTAGAGCCTTATAATCATATGGCAGATCTGGAAGCGAGTGCTTTGATCTTGCAAATACGTCCTTGCTGTAAATTGTATCAACAACTAATAATAATAATGTAATATATTGGATTATATTATTTATAAGATGTATAGAAAGCATATAGTATATAAAAAATAGACGTAAATAGATATAATAAACAATAAATAGAATAAACTTGTGTTTTATCTAATTTCCAAATTTTTACTATATCTCGTAAATATAAGTATAATATAATTTGCGATTTATTAAAGAAATAATTATCAAGAAAACTAAACTTAAGATTGCAGATCAAACAAAAAATCTATTACAAACTCTAGATAAACATTTTAATTATATATCGATAAGCGAATATAAAATTTATTTTTTGAAGCACATTGTAATATTGTTTGTTTATTAAAAATTCTTTAGACAAATCGTACAAAAATTTTCGCCGGTCGTAAATAAATGCACAAGGAAAAAGAATTTAAAATCTAAAATAAAGTAGTTCATCTTTTATTTAACAATTATGTTCGCAAGGGTCATATATGCGCATTTTTTTTTGCCAATCCTATTTCACATAAATTGTTGACATAATAATATCGTCTTACATAAATTATTAACATCGATTGAAAATTTGCTACAGTCAAGAAACATATCGTTACAAAAAAATCGATGTTATGTGTTAGGTTAAAAATTATATAATACAGAAACAATAGCGAATATAAAAGCGATATATATTGACATATTTACATCGTATTGGAGACGAGAATACGTCTTGCTGCAAACATGATGGAAAAAGTAGAAAAATGGACTTTATTTTTGAAAATAATCCACTAACTCCTCTTTATGGATTTATTTGGTAATAATTTCGGTAGTTGCTTCTGCTTGGTTCTATTGCAAACTATCAACAGTCAGCACACGTCAAGTATATCATGCTAGTAGCGCGAACTACTGGCAAAATACTTGCAATATTGACTTTTGCAATATTGCGTTACCCATAACTAGAAAGATTGTAGAAAGATTGTAGAACAAATTCCACCGGGCGGAACTAGTACGCATGCGTTACGTTATTGCCCACGTGACCGATATAGGTAGACTCGTATTTAATGCAATATATACATTTCCAAAAAATCATACAAATTCTTTATTGTTTTTATGTTTGTTTGTCGTTTACTATTAATGCTAATAATATATAAGATATATATCAAATGGTATATTAAACACTATTATTGTTATAAGATGATTTCAAAATAAAGCATTATATTCTAAAAGCTTAAAATCTACTCTTATTGTATTCATTACAAATATTTTATATATATAAACATAAATTCATGTAGAGAAAATACTAATTTAAAGAAAAAAGGCATCATAATTTAATTACAAAATATGCATATAAAAAAACTTTATTTTCAACTTATAACTTGGAAGTTATTGTTGTCTTCCGTAATATTCCTAAAAAAAGAATAATAATAATAATGGCACTACATAGTAATTTGGGATGGAATATATAATATACATATTTTACAATACTTTTTAATGAAAATTTATATAAATTTAATATCTTCTATTTCTCTTTATGCGCGTTCTCTCTTTGAAATGAAAGTAAAAGCACAAATTAAAAAAAAGAAATATATAAAACAAATTTTTATATATATATATAATATCTCATACATAATTTCGTATAATTTTTGAAGAAATTAAAATATGAATAT
>NW_021853485.1:3076618-3113043 GCF_003651465.1 Formica exsecta
AAAAATATTACTATTTTATATTTTAAATCATTATATATTTTTTTCTCTCTTAAATTAGTTAATAAAAAAAGAAATAAATACGCATGCGCGCGAGTGATATTGTCTCATGTTCTACATAGAAGTACATATATACATTGGATTATTACATATATAATTTAGATGATGCATTTTCATGCATTATATATTTGAAAGTATTAATGATTTACTAGTTTACATAAAATGTGGTCAGGTGTTTTTGATTAATTCTTGACAATTTTTTGTATCATCCATTTTTACTAATTAACCAAACTTTTACTGATTTACATAAAATGTTGATACAAGAAATTTACAAAATATGAACAATCTGATTGTGCTGGCTTCTTTTACAGCATTTGGCTGTTATAAATTATAAGGCGACAATCAAATTTATTTGATATATTTTTGTAATATAAATTTGTAACTTGGTCATATGCAAATAATTTGATGTAAACATGAATTTTAAATTTTATACTAATCTAATAGTACAAGAGTATTTACAAGTTTGTTAACTTTTAGACACAATGTCAATATTTATCATTTGAAGTTATTACCAACACAGGTACTGAAATTACATCTCTTTCTTTATGCCTAATTATTCGTTTATTCGAACACTGTCCTGTAAACAGCCGGCATTGCATTAATTGAAAAATTTTGTACACAGGAACCAGAGAAAATATGTCAAATCATATCGCGGATTTTCACCACATTTTGGTTAGATGTAATTCAAAATCAATCTAAAATATTATTCATTCTGGATCACTCTGTAGAGTCTCGCCATTAGTTAAAACTAAAGCATCATCATCGCCTTCATTATAATCGAGAGAAAGAATACTTTCTCTTCGTTTCTTCTTGTGCGTCCTTTCATCATCACTACTGGCTGCACTTTTCTCCCTCTTTGTCCTGTCCCTACCCCGCGTTGTTCGCGTTAGCACCTCTTCCCCGTTTGATTTACCACTATTCCTATTGTGACTTTTACTCCTTAATATTCGTTTATTCCGATTTTCCTCGTGTTCCTCTTCTCTATCACTGAGTTCCTCATTTTCAACTTTAATAATTAGTGCCGCGGAGTCGCTAGAACTCTCGTCATTATGATCGGCTTGATTAAGTTTTCTCTCTGCACGTTCTGTTCTTTCAACACTAGTAAGCTCACTCTGGGGCGACGTTAACGATGGAGTTCTTACACCTTTGCACATATCACTGTCCTCCATCGGTTTCGGAAGTTTCGTATCTGGTGCAGGAGTTTCTTCCAATTCCTCCTTTTTGATTGGGGGTGTATGGGGTGATAAACCATTCGATAAATTATTCTCATTTGTATTCGTCTTCAATGCTGAATTTTCCTGTTGTAATAGCGTGACAGATTCTCGAGCCTTGCGTAATTCTTGTTGTAAGAAGTAAATAGTACTCTGCATACCCTCCACATCTTCATCTAAATCTTGTAGAAACTCGTCTAATTCTGCAAAATGAGAGAAAATGTCCAAGTTCTATGACGCTTTCAAATATATGACATGCAAAACACATTTCAATTATAAAAAAGATCCAATAATTATAGTAATTATAAAAATTGCTTTGTATAAGTTTATAAATTAAAGAATATTTAACAGGATACCTGATTGTGACTTTTTTACTTCTTCACTGAAACTTTTTTGTAAGGCAAGTTCACCTTCCAACTTAGCAATACGTCCACTAGCAATCATACGACCAAGTTCTTCATTTTCTTGATATAATAATCTACATTTTGCCATTAATCTTTTCCCTGTATTGCTATAAATAAAATATAATTAGTGAGAAGAGCGTTGTGTACTATATTTCATTTACTATATATTTTATATAGTTATAGAATATATGTATACTTTAATATATATATATTTTAATACGTAAATGCTAAAGACTTTTGCTAACCTGTCTGGCGTAAATTTCCATGCGCTTAGCTCATTTTGTGTATCCTCTAATTTACTCTTGGTCGTTATTAATTCTTGCCTTAATTTCTGTATCAATATATTAACAGCCGGATCTAACAGAGCAGACCTTAATGCAACTGCGGACGGAGCTTGGGTGGCTTTCATTTCAGTTATTTGATTCTAACAGAAAAGAAAAGTCTTTTTTATTTATAGGTTTACATAAAAATAAGTTTCAAGACAAATTTTATTATAATTTCAGTGTATCTGAAAATGTTTACATACAATATATTCTTGCAATTCCTGCTCTTTAGAGGCAAGCCTCCTTACTAAGATCTTCTCCCTGTGAGATGCTTCTACATATTGTTGCCTGTATTTGTTTTCGGATTCTCTCAATGAGGCTAGTTCACCTATAAAGGAATAATCTATGAATTTTTCTATTTCTAGAATTTCAGTATCCGATGGCATCTATGTGTTTCTCAAAATTGCAATATTTATGATGTGTATATATTCAACATAATATCTCCCACAAGAAAAATATTTCCTATAGAATACCAAAATTATTTGTTACATTTAAAATAATTATAGTGAAATAATGAAACATATTTCATATGGAGGAGATATATAATGCATTTGCAAACATATATAAACTTTGAAACTACTTTAAGTCTGCAACAGTTTATTTTGTTTGGAAAAAAAAATCTAGTCATTATTTTTATCATATTTTGTCAAAATCTCTATTTTTTTTTTTTTTTTTTAATATTTTACGTGTAAATTTAATTTTTTGGCTCTTTTGCATATAAATAGACAAGAAAATATTAATTTGATTTTTATATACTCTAATTTAAATAAATAATATTTATATAAGCATACAAGATTGAAAATTTTTAAATTTTATAAATTAAAAGATTAAAAAGTAAATTTTTTTATGATGATTGCTATTGTTAGTTATTCTATATGGAGGAGATATATAATGCATTTGCAAACATATATAAACTTTGAAACTACTTTAAGTCTGCAACATGTTTTACGTGTAAATTTAATTTTTTGGCTCTTTTGCATATAAATAGACAAGAAAATATTAATTTGATTTTTATATACTCTAATTTAAATAAATAATATTTATATAAGCATACAAGATTGAAAATTTTTAAATTTTATAAATTAAAAGATTAAAAAGTAAATTTTTTTATGATGATTGCTATTGTTAGTTATTCTATGCAAACATATCATTTTTTAGGAATAAGAGAATTTTTTCTGTTATTTCTTAAAATAGTTAAACTGATAACAAATAAAAAAATTAAATAGAATTTATTATTATAAAGAAATATTAAGTGTATATCTCATTAATTCCATTGTAATAAAATTTTTTATAAAAAAGTTTCCTTTTTATAGCTATAACTGTAAAAATTGAATTAAATCAGTAATAATTTTATATTTTCCGAGAACATACACATTTATATAATGAAAAATACGAATTTATGAACCACATAGAGTGCTTGAAACCTGAGACTATAAATGTACTGTATTTGTGTGATTGTGTAAAATATTTTGTATAATTTTCATATGTAAATATATATATATAAAGAGAGAGTTTTTGTTGGAGCCAAGTGTGTACTGGTGAAAAATTACTATTTAATTTTAACCTAAGTGCGCATAAATAAACTATATATTTTCATAAGTATGTGACAATGACTGCCTGACAACTGACATTGTTAATTGGCGCATACTTTGATTTTGGAGCTCGTTGCGATGTGCCATTTGTCAGATACTTCCACCAAGACCAAGAGTGGATGTTACTTTTCTTCCGCAAGAATCAAGCATGTACTTGTAGGCATAGATGTTGTAACGAGACGCCGGCCGGGCTTAATTCACAGGTTTGTACTTTTGAAATTCGTTTCTGATATCCGGACATTATGGTGCAGGTATAAATGCATGCACACAAGTTGCATTCATAGTGAGAATATATAGAAGGATGATTGGTCTAGGAATACAATTAATGAAAAATTGCATTATCTAACTGGAAAAAGGTTTAAGGACAAAAGATAATATATAAAAATATGTAGATTTGAAAAAAAAAGGGTAAGGAGAGAGAGCTGATGGTAGGATTAGGTAATGTTCCAGTTTTGGTAACGGCGAATGTTGTGGTTGCGTACTTCACCGAGAGATTTAAATTCACGCACCCCAAATGTAGTATTTTGGCCAAGGGTGACATGGATCCATTCTTATTATTCCTCTGAGCCGTAAATTCAGCGTCTTCATAAAAACGCTGTGCTTTTCGTCTCATCTTTGTTAACTAGAAACTCGGTATTTCGAATTACACGCGCGCACACACTTGTCCTGCATTTGATGGTATAATTATTACACTGCAAAGGTATACGCGATACACTGCACAGGCACTTGCAAAATGTTATTTTGAATTAAATGGTTGTATCTTCCACAATATTGATGGCAGACACATTTCTTTTTTGCAAAGAAATGGACGCCTCTTGATACACATTAACACTTGTTATTTCAGCCATATTCACTTTTACTATGCTTTTCATGGCTGACAGTATAACTGCTCACAGGAAAATTTAGCGTAGATATATCTCGGCCTACAAATATATCCCAGCTTTTGTATATTGTATACGTGGCTATCACTCCACCTATGCTCACAGATACCTTGAGAATTTTCGCGTTTTGTGTCACTATACATATGAATCTTTAATTTAATTATCCGCACTACACATCACAAATATTGTTTTAAAAATTAATATATAATCGAGTTGATCAACACTATATCGCATATTACGAAACGCAATTATTCAGTTTTATATCTTTCTACTACTTGTGCAAATACATCAAAACAATCTGACTGCACATACGCATGTACTAAGCTTTCTCATAGAGAGCAACAAAAATACTTTCATATTTTATACCTATAGTGTATTACTCTTATTTACTAAAGCTCTCTCATTATCTTAATCCTAATAGACAATTTAGTGAAAGTATCCTAAACACTGGTCTAATGAACCCTATGCTTAACGTCCCTATGAGAGTCTTGTCTCTTATAAAAGACCGTTGTGTTCTGGCATTCGTTAATTCGCTTAAGATATGTGGTGAGTGAGGTGGTCTCACTCGTGTGATCTCAGTACCTTCCTGAGCTGCCGCCTGGGTTTCTAGACACTCCACATACAAGTCCTGTTCATGCCATTTAGCTGCTAGCTCGTCCTTTGTCAAGCTGTCCAATTGTTGCTGAGTAAGTTTTACACGTCTAGGTTGCCTAGGGGAATGCGGGCTGCTGGGTTTTCCACCGGTGCTACTGCTCTGAGGACTCCTTGGCGAGGATGGTCCTGCCGACTTCACTTCGCTGCATTCATCTGCCATTTTTTCACTGCTAATTTGTAGCTGAGATGTTGATTTGTAGAAGAAGCTTTTATTGAGCACAAAACCTTCTATTCATTAATGTTATGGCAATGATTGTGCCACTGATCATATATTGGGATGCAATTATTAGATGTTCATCTGAAACAGAAAAATATAACGTAATTAATATCAAATAATATATGAATTTTAAAATTATAAACTGTTTTTTACTCTGCAATTATGTGATATAAATAGTATTTCATTAAATAAAAATTAGTTTATTCGTATCTACTTTATCATCAAGAATAAATATTTGAAAGAATAATTCTGTAAAACAGATATGTTGCATTATAAAATCCATAATTTCAAATATATATCATCCTCGAATGTTATATATATATATATATCCGATTTATTAACCTACAGATCACTTCATTAAGCACTTATTCATATCGCTAGGTTGAAATTACTAGCTTGTTTATGGAATTAATTTATAAATTTTTTGAGAATTAATATATAAAAATACAACATGTGTCCATTCTTTTCTCTCCCAATCGATTTAATCATAATATAAACGTATCCATAAAGCGTTACAAGACTCGCGCGTAATATCGTTATAACAAACTAAGATTAAATGAAATTCTGAAGAAATAATATTCTAAAATCACGCGAATAATCGCTAGAATCTACCGTGACGGCAATTAGAAAGGCGGAATGCATTTATCTCCGGCAGAAGACGTGAGTCGTGACGCCATTACGTCGACATGTCTGCCACGAAGGAGCATTTACGCTCAAGCATTCATCTTTTTTTTCACTCGCGCCTCATCCCTTCCTTCTTTTCTTCACTTTCGAACGATCGAACGTAACGAGACGTAGATCGTAATTGCTATTTCGTGGATTTCGAATCGCGGGTTTGAAGACGATAAGCTGGTGAAGCTAATTCATCGCGATCGTTTTTCACAGCATCGCGCTCTCTCCAACATTTTTCTCGTCGTTAAAACTTCATTCACACCTACCTGCCTCATTCGTTAGAACAGAGATGTTGCTATTACAAAATGTTCGCTCGGTATCAGAAGAAAGGCGAAACGCGTAACATCGTGCGCACGTACAAGGCTCGCATATCCGTGGAAAAAGCGCCAAACGGATTTTCCGCGTGCGGCAAAGAGAACTTCTCTCTTTCTCGCTCTCTCTCTCTCTCTCTCTCTCTTCGCGATCGATCAATCCGAGCGGAAGCGAATGCACGAGGCGACGTGCAGCTCGCAGCGAAACGCTAGCCGCGGTATTTTGACATATGACACTATACGAGGAAATCAGTCGCGGAAACTCGCGGAAAACGCGCGATCCACCCCGTCAAGAACGCTGCGACTAATCATGATCATGAATGACTATCAACCTCGCGATCCCCGAGAGGAGCGAACGGACGCGTGCCAGCGCATGCTCCAATCATGATCGACCTACAATCCAATACGTATAAACCGGGAGATGAAGGGACAAATCTCGCGCATGCGTACCAACGCAAGCACTAAAAAACGCTTATATGCCTCAACTACGTATATATTTCATTGCGATAAGGAATGTCATTAGACTTTTGTGGAAAAATATAGCAAATATTGATGCTACATATTTAATATATAGAATTAAATATATATTGCATATTATTAATATAAATCACAACAAAAATTTTTTTTATTTAAGGCTCGTCTTTATTGTTGCTTTCAGTCAAATACTTCCCTTATTATTAGAATAATATTTTCATTTCTTTATATTTGACTTATTATGGTTATTATTTTATTTTATCCCGTTTATCGGTTTCGAAAAAATCGATTTTCTAAATTTCTTTTCAAATATGGCGGCTTTGCGCTATATTCTATTAATTAACCAATCAGGACAAAAGAAACAAAATTTTTTTGTTCCGACTGGCCAATCAAACTACTCCAAGAAGTAAATTTTGGAACGCAGTCCTGAAAACGTGGTCATCCCGTTTTTTTTTTCCGTAAAACGCTTACCTACTGAGATGTTTTCTGTATCTATGGTTAACGTGTGTTGATTTAGCGTACTACCGTACCACGTTTAGTGGATGGAAAGTCTAAAATAGTCTAAAATAGTCTAAAATAGTCTAAAATAGTCTAAAAAGAAAATAAGAAAAAAAGAACTCTCGAATGAAGATTTTTCATTGCTTGATTTTCTAACTGTCTTCTGTGTGTCCATATATTCAAGAATATTAGAATAATTCTAATACACAAAAGTTCACACACAATCAAGGTTTAATTAAGTTTGCTTGATAACAATACTGAAAACACATTTACTATGATTACGACCTGGAGGTTATTATTTCCTATTAATGGCGCTAATTTATTATGTACAAGGTAAATTATTTTATTGATGTCCTATTATGATTGATTATTTAGAAACTTAAATTAATATATTACTAAGTTTTTAACACTGTGCAACAATGTATCTATCCATGAGAAATAGCAAAATCTTTTAATAGTACATAAATTATGCATTATTGAAATTTATGATTAAATAAAAGTTAACTTGCAATTTTATTTCTCTAGTCATTACAATTATTATTATTCCAGAATATGTTTCGATAAAGATACATAAGAAAAAATAGACATTAAAGTGACCTAATGGGAAGAAAAATGTTTATAAAATTTTATTTTTTAAATCTTTATCTTTTAAATCTATACAAATAAATAGGAGTAAGAATATAATTTAAGGTTTTGTAAATTAAAAATAATAAATATATAACTAATAAATTTTTAATTTTTTATTATAGGAGATTGGCTACCACACAAGACTCCATTGTATCCAAACTTAAGCGCAATATAGAAAAAGATATTTTACCACCAAAACCAAAGAAACCATTAAATGCATTTATACAATATTTTCTATCTATAAAAGAGCAGTTGCACAAAGAATATCCCAATTGTACACAAAAAGATATTTTGAAGAAAGTAGCGGAGCAATGGACACAAGTGGATCCAACAATAAAACAGAATTTTCAAAAGCAATATATGGAACAACAGTCTGTGTATAAACAAAAATTAATGGATTATAAAAATTCAATAACTGATGATCAGCAGATGCTGATACAAAATCAATTAATAAAAAAAGAGCATGCTTTAGAAAGAAGCCAAATTAAACAAGTATTTATATCAAGATTTTACACTAAAATCTGAAAATTTGGTTATGTAATATGTAACATGTAATATGTTTTTATTTCTATGATAGAAACTTGCAGACCTTGGGAAACCAAAGCGACCATTAACTGCCTTCTTCTTATTCATGCAGGATAATAAGATGCTCAAAGATTCACAAGTATCACAGAAGGTAAGTTTATTAAGCATGATTTACACAATGGTTTTTTATTAGCTATTAGCATACTAGTTAAAGAGAAAAATAAGCATAGCTAATTTACTAGCATTTTAAAATACATGATGCTTTTTTACTAATTCCTAGGAAATTAGCATGCTAGTAGCTAATAAAAAAGCATTGTGTAAACCATGCTTTACTTTCTAAGAGATTAGATATATAAAGTATATAAAGAGAAAACTTATTACTTAAATTTATTTTTTAAGAAAGTAGGAAAGAGAGTAAAAAAGAAAAGTAGGAAAGTGATATATAATGTTTTGTTCTTTTTGCATATTTTTAGGATTGGATGAAGAATATAAGTAAAGAATGGAAGAATTTAACAATGGAAGCTAAAAATAAATATACAGCAGAAGCAGCACGACCTTGTTCTTTTTGCATATTTTTTTAGGATTGGATGAAGAATATAAGTAAAGAATGGAAGAATTTAACAATGGAAGCTAAAAATAAATATACAGCAGAAGCAGCACGACTAACAGAAAAATATAAAACCGATATAAAAAAATGGGAGAAAAATATGATTCAAGAAGGTCATCAAGATTTGTTGAAATCTACTCTTAAATCTAAACGCAACACCAATATTGATAAACACAAAGAATAGGATTCGGAGTGTCCCAACCAATCTAGTATGCACATCCCTAAATCTATTGCTGCAGATTTCTCTAAAGTCAAAAATCGAAACAAAGAGAATATTAAAACAGGTTGGGGCACTGATACACAGTTTACTCTTGGAAATATTTATGATGCTGACAGTGGTAATAGAAAAATCATATTAGCTTAAAGATCTTACATAATTATTAAAACCATAAAAAATATATTATTTACAATTTGTTTAGATAAACGATGTAAATCTACAAAAAGTTTGGTACTTTACAATGTCGAAAACAATTTACGAGATGTAATGAAATATTCAAGAAATACGTCAGATGCATTAATAAGCAATGTTAATGAATCAGTAATGCAATCTCACAAATCACATACATGGACGCATAAGTATTTTGCTTCTGTATGGCAAAGATTTTTAACAGTCTTCAAAGAGTGCAGTAAAAATTGGAAGATGGTAAGAGAATATGTATTTATCGGTACAGGTGGTATTTTAATATCAATATTTTGCGTTTTTAACCTTATGTATAAGTAAGCATTGTTTGTATATCGAAGTTATTGAGGTACAGCTAGCATTTTCGTTTTTTATATAGTCTATAGTTTGTATTTTGTATTATATATTTTCTTTATGTAATAAATTTGTGTATATTATTATTATTTATGTAAATATTCTTTAATTATTATCAATGGAATCATCCTTAATTAAGGATTATTCTGAGAAATTCATCTCAAATATTAATGTTTTAAGTTTTGTTCTTGAATCATACGTGTACTAACATTTCATTACTTTCCCTCTGCTTTTTTATAGAAATTTACATTAACCCAAATGGATTAACTGTTACGATGATGACAGCAGCAGATACATCTAATGGATTAGGCTATCAACATTTTATATGTCTTATATTTAGATATCGATAATTGTGTGAATTATCTTAAAGCAAGTACGAGTTATTTTAACAGGTCAACTTATGTACTTTTATCTTGCGCTCATATATTTGTATTAAATTTACAAATTATATTGTGTATGCAATCCACAGTGATTCGAATCAACTTTTCCACTATTCGTCACATGATTCATTTTTGGGTGCGTTCCGTTTCACGCATAGATCGCCTGGAAATCTATAGTTCACGTAACATATAATATTAATTACTTATCCTTGTTTAACATTCGGTGAATAACAAGGATAAGTAATGCATCATGCGCATCATGCATGAAACGGAACGCAGCCTTAGTTTGCTACTTACGGGCGGCGCTAAAAGTCATTCTCTAACCTAATTTTTCAAAGAAGCGTGTTTCTTCCCTTCATTTACATCTATTCCTACGAATATCCATAAACGAATACAAATCCGTTTTATTTAATCTTTAATGCTCTTCTTGATTGATGCACAATTTACACAAGTGCATATTACAAGAAAAGCTTGTCATCGTATATTGGATGTAATTATTAGATACAATGATGGCTGAATCAAATGCCAGAAGGGAAGCAAGGAGACGACGAATTTTGGAAAATTCGGAAAATCGATTACGTAAAATAACAGCGAGAAATAATGCAGATGAAATTGAGGGTAAATATAAAGAACGAGTTAAAAAAATAGATATATATGGAAATCTAATGTAAGATATAAGAGAATAACTATATGTTTCAAGTTTTGAGAAAATCTAGTAATAATTCAAAACAAATAAAATTAGAGGTTGTACAAAATATCGCGTACATACACACACACACACACATACATACAGACATTTTTTAGGAATATGATTTTTCGACGTTTTGGAACATTCTAAACACATTGGCATAGAAAACTCGAAAAAAAATTTTGTCACGAAAACAAAGCTTCCTCTATGAGGAAGCAAAAAGACTTAAATATAATAAAAAATTTTCAAAGCACATATATACACTATATATTCTATTGGATGAAATATTTGATTCTCGCATAAACGCTCGAGTAGTTTTCTTAGCTAAATACATGCTTATGCATGTTGTTTTGTCTTCTCAATAATGTACATTATTTTGCCAAGAGATGCAAAGAGACAAACAGCGTTTTGAATAATTATCACAAATAGCAGATTTAAATTATTACATTATATGTTAATGTTAAAAGAAAATTATAACATTGATGTATGTAGCAAGCAGATATTGAAAGCATGCCTTGAGTTTGATTTTATAGGTGCTAGTACAATAAGTGCGTTATTATTACATGTTGATGAATTGAGATAGTGAGCTCAGTCTAACACGTTATCTCCAAAAAAATTTATTTTTTATATTTATGCATGATATATATATATAATATTTATTAGTTTATTATATAAATAGATTTTTGGCTTGGATTGACATATTTATTTAAAATATTTTACAGATGATAACCCACGAATGAAAAGCAACAGTCTTAAAGCAGAAACAGATTTGGAAGAGTATAATATCAGAAATGGTATATGTAATATCGATAAAGAAATAGAATTACAAGATTCTATAAGGCTCAATGATGATAAACATGAAAACTTTTTAAATGACACTAGGGATAGAAGTACATGCTTATCGAGACAAATATCCAAGCCAAAATTTATGTTACATGGATTATTATTCAGTCGTATCAATTTTATCCTGCTAGCTGGGATTGTCAACATTTTACTAATACTGAAATTAGATAATTTATTTGGGCAGGTAATTTCATCTAATAATTTATTGAAGTATTCACGTTCATAATTTACATGTGTTGTATGTTAATATTTACAGACAATTATTATACCTTACCTGTTACTGATGCTGGGACGTCTATATAATTGTAAGAGTTTACTTGAAACACAAGACAGCAATTTACTATTTGCTGCTTTGATATTGTGCAATATCAAACCAAAATTAATTTATAGATTTAAAATATCATTTGCATTATTTACTATAATCCTTAATGATTTTGGATTGTATATGTTCAGTTTTGTATTGATGCGTTATGTTATTACCTGCTATTACTACCACTATAATGCTACAATACCAATAAGTGTGTAATTATTTATGATATTTGAATGAGAGTAAAGATGAAGTGAAATTCCATTACCAAAAATTTTGTATAAAAAGGAAGTATGTGTTTAGAACATTATAAATTTCAATATGTGGATACACTATTATTTAATATACAGAATAATCTATTGTATATCTTTTTACATATTAGTGTTGTCTTGATTTAAACTGAATGGATATTAGTAAAAGTGTCATATCAAAAACATTAATTTTTTTTAAGGATGTATGTAATGTAATATAAAACATTTTTATATATAGATTAATTCATAGAATTAATTATATATTGAGCAATTTATCTTTTTATTATTTATATTGTCAATATTTTTAAGATCTTTTTTTTATCTGCCTCTGCCATTATTAAAGATCTGTCCAGTGTAATAATTTTGATAGTATTATAGTGAAACTAAATATGTACATGCATACATACACACAAAACCCATTGCTTTATTAAAGATATGCAATTGTCACAATACACACTGCTTGTGGGAAAGAAAGTCTGTAAATACCAAAAAATGAAATACACGAAAGAAGTCAAATTATTGTAACGTATTGTATCTTTAAAAACAAATAAAAGAAATTTTGTATCTGATAAGAAAATAAGTCTGACATTTTTTATCATATGAATGTAATATCTGATTTAAAATTTAAATTAGTTCAGAGAACTGTATAACGAAATAATTATTATTTCTACATTTGAAATGAGATAGATATATACATATGTTTAATCATTGAATAACGAAGAATCTGATTGTGACTTTTGTGAGTGTAGACAAATGTAGAAAGTGCAAGCAAAACGAACAGATCTTACATATGTCACCAGAGAGAAGAATGAGAGTCGCCACGCTGCCGTTTTTCGTGTAACGCTTTTTCTAGGTCGTACACTACCGTCACGTACATCCATTTTACGCCGCCTGGAACTACATGGCCACATCCATTTCCGACTCTCATTCTTCTCTCTGATGTCACTCTTTTATGTCAACAAAGTCACTAATGTTAAATGCATTAAAAAGGTGAACAAACTGTGTTGGTCAAACTAACATTTTTGGATCAGTACGTAACAATAATTTTTTAATTAAATGATAGCATTATATAATATCATATTTGCATATTATATATGTACCATATATAACCTAGGAAATCATATATTCCGTATATATTTCGAATTTCTGAAAATTAAGAAAATCATTTGAAAATACGGGATGATTAGATCCTAAGTCTAACACGATTCAAATAATCTTTATAATTCTGGTATTCGCAGTTCTTTAGAATACCGGTTTATTCAACTTATCATATGTTGTATCATAACTTAAATAAGTTGAAGACACTCCAATAGGAAAAAATTTTTAAATTCCAAAAAAGTTACTATTACAAATATACACTATGTATATATATACACATAAAATATTCAGGACGAATATAAGAAGCTGTGACAAATTACATTCTTAAGAATGAAAAGTGTCATATGAACAAACATCTTCTATTGTCAATACTTATATAATTACAATTATATTTATATTATCCAGATTTTGACTGTTCTTGCAATAAAATCTTATATTAATAACTGTTCACTACACATTTTTTATTACACAATTGTGGCTGTTTTTATTAAAGCCACTTTGTAGCAATGTAATTATGTAAATATTGAGATTTTTATAGCTTGAACTATCCACTTTAATTTTAGATCTTTGTATATAATGCTGATATAATACTTAGATTGAATATTGTATATGTTAAATATAAATAATAGATAATATATATATTATGTGTATGAGTAGCGCTTTTTATAATATTTTTATAAATGACAAAAATTATATAAGAATAATATTTTAGCTTATTTGGAAAGCAAAGGAAAAAGCTAATTTTTTTATTATGCTTTATATATTATAATTTTTTAAGAAGTTAGAGAGAGAAAGTTGGATATGCAGCTAAATGCATTGACAATTTAATATAAATTTTAGGAGTGTTCATATAAAACATATTGTATTTTATGTAATGGATGTGTTAGAACCAGAATTAATTTGGGTTAATGGATGCTGCTATAGATTTTACGAAAGTAGTGCCTGGAAAAATATTGATACATCAACCCCATACATGGAAGACAAAGAATCAGTTTGTTCAGATGAGGTATCTGACACTGATATAGAGATAGTGCCTCATAATGGGCAATTCAAAAATACCTTCAAAGTACCCAAGTGAGAATTTCCACAAATATAAATATGTCTGTCATTTTGACATAAATATAATAATAGTCAAAATTTAGAGTTAAGAACAGTGTAACAATTGTAATCTTGAATAGAATATAATAATAATACATATTAGCATAATTTTAATATTTTATAGAGTATACTATCCACATATAATTGGTGCAAATGGTATGACACGTAAAAAATTGGAAAATGAGACAAAAACAACTATAGATGTACCAAAGAAGGGAAAAGATGGGAACATTGGTAAAAATAATTTACATTACATCCTTGTGTGTCACATAATTTGAGAATAATATTAATTTAATTAATTTTAAATATTTTTATATTGCTATTATAATATTTTTTAAATATTATATGTTTATATACAGTTATTACTGCATCAGATCATCAAGCTATAATATCCGCAAGACATAGAATTGATTTACTAATAGCGAATTCAAGGAAAAAGATACGTTATACACATTTTTTGTCTATCCCATTGAATAAAAAGGGAATAATTGATAATTATAATTCTTTCAAAGATGATGTATTGAAAAAGTATGCCAAAACAGCATACAATATTGAAGAATCACTTTTTCAAATGCCGTCTAAGTTACATCTCACTATTGGAATGCTCAAATTACTTGATGACAATGAAAAAAAGCAAGCTATTGATGCTCTTTTGAGTTGTAAAGAAGAAATCATAGAGTAAGATAAATATATCGATTTATATAAATGTATAACAACAGTATACACAATATTGATCACACAAACCCGAGCTGCACATATATAATTGATCATATAGTTAATCATAAGTTTGATATTTATGGTATATTTATATCACATAAATCATATAAGTATAATTAAGATTATCTTTAAAAAGAATATAATTAATTGCAAGTAATTTATTCCAGCCCTTTTCTTGAAGAATTTGGGCCAATAAATATACAATTACAGGGAGTTGCATGTATGAATGATGATCCCACAGAGGTTAATGTTTTATTTGCACAAATTACGCATGATGAAAAATTACAAGAACTTGTTGATAAAATTGATGATTACTTTGTCGATATAGGTATAAACAACATATATAGAATTTTAAATCTTTAGCACATACAGTATTATGTAAACATTAAAGTAATAATTATCTAAAGTAATAATTTCTTAATTATTATAAAATTTTTAAACATATTTTTATTAATATTAGCTGTTTTATAACATTTTGTTTATTATTAGATAATTTTTACTTCCAGGTTTAAAGGAAAAAGAATATGAAACAATAAAATTACATGCTACTTTAATGAATACATCATTCAAACGTGAGGATTGGCGTGCAAAATCTAAAGAAAAATTTAATGCAATTGAAATATTAAAAGTAAGGACTTATTTTGTATACATTAGATTAAATTATATGATTTAGTGGAAAGTCGATGATATAAAAATTAATAACATTTATTTCATATTTTAGGTTTATAAAGACACATTATTTGGAGAAACTATATTTAATCAAATAGATATATCTGAACTTAAAACTGCTACAAAAGACAATTACTATAAAGCAATAAGTAGCATCACCTTTTAAATGCAGGGATGATATATATAATATGTGTGTACACATATTATTTAAATATGTATATATATAATATCTTAATTCTGTTTTATTCTTATTCAATACATATATGTATTGCATACAATAACATTACAGATATCTTATGTGATTGAAGATATAATTTTCCAAATAGAATCAAAGAATTAAAAATGCACATTTTTATTTTTTGTTTTCACTAATTATAAACAATTCAGTTTTGTTATTTCAAATTGCGCTGATTTAGATTTGTTTAAGATTGTTTTTTAAATTTACAGAAATAATCTGTGATTTGAGGTGAACTCGATTTAAACAAATGCGATAGCTAATCACTATACACAAGTGTATTATTTACGAAATTTGGGTGATACATACTTTGAGAATGCAAGCACATTATTAATAATAAAATTAGCAATCATATATGTCAATATAATAGGTGAATCAGACACGACATTGGTCGAATCCTAATCATGTATTTTCCTTATCAAACTGTCAATAGCGCTCAGTTTTTATTAGTTTTCATCTTTATCTTTGTTAATACCTAACCTCTTTTTCGTTAGATCTTATTAGCACTAATTAATATTTGAATTAATAAGTAAGTATCATAAATCTGATATCTTAAAGCTTTACAAATAATGTATCAGTGGAAACATATAATTATTTTTGGGAAGAAAAACGGATAATATAAAAGAAGACATATTATTTTTAAACTTGTAATTACAACACATACGCAATACGCGATTTAATTGTATATATGCGATATATGTTTCATGTGAGATTGCAAATGCTAAAATTGTAAATATTACAATTATTGATGTTTGTAAATGAGGAAGTTTGTGAAGAAAGAAAGGTGTTAACTCTGCTAACTCAAAAAAAAAAAAAAAAGTTAAAAGATGTAACCTCTCTTAAACGAACAGATTTATTTATTTACAAAGCCCAATTTGAGAAGCATATAGAAAAAAAGTTTTTTTTATAAGTCATTCTTTATATATGCTTAATATTTAATATGATACTTTTTTCGATGCAGATTATAAACAGATTTGTGTATATATATGTATATATTATTATTTAATTACTTTTAAATGTAAATGCTTTCTTACTTTCTACTTTTGAATATAACATTCAATAGTATTAGTATTTATTAAGCATTTGTGTACGTATGTTGGAATTAATTGAATATATATATAATCCGTAGTACATTGCAATATAAGCTTCAATAAAACATGATATGTATATTATATTTTGTATATATAAATAATTTCTGCTTACTTATTCTGCTTATTTCAATTAACATCAGTAGTAATATTGCCAAATTTATTTAACATTGGTAGGGGTAGCAAAAATGCATGGTATCAAAAGAGTGTTAGTTTTCTGCACATTGGTAGCTATCTTACCAATCACGCTTATAGTAATTCCTTTGTATTTGCGGCATATTTCCTATGCGGATGTTGCATATGCTGTAACAGAATCTGATATCATGGAGATCAACGATGGAATTTCGACAATATTTTGTTCAGTAAGAATAGACGTTTAATATTTGATTAATGCCATTATTTTTATGATTTTATATTTTTGTCATTAGTATAAAAAAGATTTAATATAAAACATATTATAAAAAATTTCAATTATAAATATATTTATTGTTTATGATAAAAGAATGCATGAATCAATATAAATGTTAAAAATAAGATTGTATAGATAATGTATAATTTTGCCTAATAATAATAATAATAATAATAATATACATAATAAAAAAAATATTTTTTCTCATAGGAACATACTTTACAAATGAATAGTACTTTTAATGCTTTTCAAATGGCTCAACGACCAGAAATAACATCTAAGCGAAAGCATATAAGGCTAAAAAAAAGCATGAGTTTACCAGATGATACATTAGAATATTGGGGATTTTATTTACTAAAAGGTGCAACTGTAGCACTCTCTGTGTGTTCAAGGTAAAAAAAGAATGAAGAAAATAAAATTATTAGATTTAGAATATAAACTACTCGATTTGTTAACAATAAATTAAACATATGATCTATACAAATGTGATTTCTAATTTTGTTTATTTGCACAAGCACAATGTATATAAACCAAAATGCTTATTTAGATTTCCAGGAGCCTCCATATTAGTGGTAAAAGGAGAAAGAAATTTACGTACTTGTGGTTTGTTAGAACACAATATCAATAAAGAACAAACACAAAATATCTACTTACCAGGTGCAAACAAACAGGTTAAAATAATAGATCAATCAAATGCACAAGAAATTGATTCTAAAGAATCAATCATGGTTGAGCCTATTAATATATATAACACTACCAATGTACATATATTGCTTGTAAATGTAAGTTCTGAAAATCCTGTAAATAAAAATGAGAAAGTTCTTATAAATACAAATAATAATACATGGTCGTATAAGTCTGATGAAAATTTGAAAGATATAGAGACATTGTATGATACTGCAGCATCTTATATCCAGAAACATATAGATGATCAACATGAAAGCATGAATCGCACCAGAAAATTAAGACATCTTAGACACCGCAAGAACAAAAATAAAAAAATAAAACAAAAGAGAAAACATGTACAAGATCAAGACAGAGAAATGCACATACAAAAATTAGAACGTGAATTGCATTCTGATAAAATTGATGAAAAAGATATGGTTGGACAGGAAGTAAAGTTGAAAGACAAGATGGACATCAAAAGATTTAGAAGAAGTCGAGAACTTATAAAGCCACCGTCCTTATTAGATCAAGGCATCAGGCATGGTGGAAATGCTGATAAAAATTTTACATCTAATTCTAACGAATCTTCATCTATTTCCAGTTTTGAGAATGGCTTATTCAACTGTTACGGAGGAGCGATATTGTTAGCTCATGAATTTGAACCTTCAAATCGCTGTACTGATGTTTCTTATTTGCTCAATAGTAAACACACACAAGCAAACCATCGTGTGGAAGAAGATGGTTATTATTATTACATTTTTTATAGCGATAATGATATTGTGTCTAATGATATTTATACGATTTTTGATATATATAAGCCAACTTTTCAATATGAAAATGTGTCTAAATCATGTATAAATAGAACTGAATGCTCCTTTACTTTAAGTCCACTGTCAGCAGATAGAATAATTGTTGAAATACCAACCAAGGATGGTATAGAACATAACGAGATGGATGATATTAGCATATTAATTTCTATTTGCCAGCCACGGATGGGTGCATATATGTTTTTTCCAATTGCAATATTGCTTTTAATTCTTGGTTGTGCTTTTATGTGAATATGGATCTCTAATTCTAAAGGTACTTGCACAAAATGAATAAAAAATGTAGAAATCTTTCATAATTAAGAATTTCTCATAAATCATGATATTTAAATGATTTTATGAATTAAATACATATTTAAACATGAATTGATTGAAAATTTGATATGGAACAAGAATCTAGGAGAAAACTATATTATGTTTTTAATCAGGTATAACAGTTTAGTTACTTAAGGTAAAAATTTTAAAATGTGTACTAATTATAAAAATTAATGTCTTTGTGTGTTATTGTTTATAGATCACTTTACGTCATTATATATAACATATAATGATAATTTTTTTTCTTCTATAGAAAAATTATTTTTGATTTGATAAGAAAAAACTATGATTGAGAAGATGTTTTATAGTTTTGGTTACATATCATAAATGATATGAGAAAAATGTACATATTATATATTACATATTCATATATTATATATTATATATATTCGGAAGTTAACTCTTATATATAAGTGTTTAGTATAATTAAAATTATAAAAATTTTTTATACTATTGCATATTTTTCATAAATTGTATAAGTACAAAAACATAAAATAAGATAGATTATTATATTACTGTACAAATTCATACTTAATGCATATTTTGTATGAATTAGAGAAAAAAAAAAGAGTGAGAGATAATAAATATATATTTTTTCTAACGATTAAATGTACAATTCTAATCAATCTAATAACCTTGTATTAGTACAGCCATCGATTTTATCACAATTTTGTGAAATAGTGTATATTTAAAGTGTCTCAACGAAGACCATTTTTCTTTTATATCATATTTGCCGCAATAGAACCCCCACTAGCGCCGTAAGACGCTACTAGTAATACGTCATTTCCGTCATGCGCGATAATTGGTCAACGAACGAAATATCTTTGTAAATTCTTTATACGAAAAGAAAAAATCATCAAATTGGTGACGAACAGCTTGCGAAGCGAGTGGCGATCATCATTGCCGTTAGAAACGCCGGCAACGTGCGCACGCAAAGAATCATCGAAATTCTGGTGCACCGTCCGCAGCGCCCCACAGCGGCAGAAGCGATAGTACATCTCGTGACGCCATTCAGATTCTTCCTTTCTGTCGAACTCTCGTGAGTGGAACATGTCGCATACAGCAGAACGAAGGTAAGTTGAGCGTTTTTCCCAGCGTAAACGTGAACCGGGCTCGCGTTTTCGCGCGCACGACGATTCCTGCGACGACGGTGCTGTCGCGGATTATCGCGCGTCGCGAAATTCCCGCGTTCGCGAATTTAACGTAAAATAGTGTGCCGCAATCGGTCGGTGTGCATGGGGCACACGAGACTGACAACATGGCGTGCATTCGTTTTAATCACATTGCCGTCGCGAAGATTAACGGCACGGTGGAGACCACATGCCGCCTCGTCGTTCCGCCGCTTAACCTCCTCGTCGCGATCCCGCGGCGAAGATCGCGCGAATCTATCTCGGAGCAAGCGTGCACGACGACGACGACGACGACGACGATGCGACGCCGTGCCGTCTCTCGATGCCGTTAGCGTGGGTGAAGAGGCTCTCCTTCAAGTCTCGCGGAGCTGCCACTCTCGTGCACACATTTTTCCATTCGGCATTCGGCAATTACGTAATGGAATATTCGCGATTTTCGCGCCGAAAAATCAATCGCGTTCGATCCGAACGTCTTACGAGCGTTCTCGTTTCACGCGTTGCTCGCGCGAAGCAACATGTCTTGGTAAGTTTCATTACGAGCACGCTTTCGCGTGAGTCACTGTCAAAGCATTTGTCGCGCGAATTAATTTTCGTGTCTTTCCTCGAGATACGAATTCACCTTTTACTCATGCTATTTCCCCGTCGCTTACAAATTTAAAAATGGCCATCGTGGATTTTCGATGGATGCATATTTTACAAGATCGATTTAAAAGTTGGACTTTCAAGGTCACGTGGGTTTAAAGTGATTTGTCATCACTCGATCGTTGTAACTGTGATCTCAGTTTTGTATCGATACAAAGTGCCGATATATGCACTGATATTTTTATTAAAATATTTATAAAGTATTGTATGATAAATTTACTGCACGAGTTTTGATTAATCATATGGAGATAAGAAAATAACATGATATATGTTCATTTATTTATCTCTTTGTTTTGCGCTATAGTTTTTTTCTAGATTATTTACTTCCCTTTATATATATTTTAGAAATAATATCGCATACAATAAAATATATAACTGAAATTCTTTATATATTATATGGATATGGATATGTTAAACACTTTAAAGTTTCACTTGCGAAGTTTAAAGATCTAATTATTTTATTAATATTTCTAAATAATAATATCTAATGCGTTTCAGAAATGATGATCAATGGCCAGGAGATTCAAAAAATGGTCCCAGTGAAAGCGAGCAACCCACATACGATGGACCGCCAGGAATGGATCCTGATGGTATCATCGAGTCCAACTGGGACGTTGTGAGTACATTGCTTGCTATTTCATAATTACAACATTCTAGATAGTAACATTGTACTGCTTACATGTTTGAAAAAAGTAATATATCATTTGTCATACAAATTTTGATGATTTAGATTAGTATTATCAATATGAATTAAATAATTTCTATATCTGAACGTGTTCAAAATTGCAAATATATAATGTATATACATATATATTTTTACATATTTGCCCATTTTATTTGATATCATTAGCAAACATAAGAAATCATTAGTCAAGTATTCAATAAAGGAAGAAGAAACAAAATTTATGAAAATTTAAGTATTTATCAATTTGTTTGCATAAATAAGAAAATTGCTTTGAATGATTGCATTACGCTTTATTAATTAATTCTATATTTAAATATGTTGCATTATTTTATTTTATTCTTGACATAAACTTTTTGTATATATATCTAACACTTCCTGCATTTCTATTTTAAAGTAAATTCAAATTATACTCAAGATATGGATTGGATACTTAAATATTGATAGCAATTATTTATATTTTTATATGATCAGGGTGTCTACTCCTTGGAAAAACATGGAAAACCTGGAATTTTCAGGAATTTCTTTGTACCTGGAAAAATCACGGAATTTTATTGAGACTCAGGGAATTTCTTAAAAAAATCCTCTGTTTGATAATTTTGCTCTTTTATCGTAAACAGTCTGCAAACCAAGTAAATTATGCGTTTAAAACATATTATAAATATATATTTATGTTTGTTTATATATATTCAATGTCTTAACAAAATATTGAATATGCAGTAGATATTTTTTATTATAATTTTTAGTGACAAAAAAATGGAAATTTTATATGCAAATGAAAAATACTTATGAAAGTTATTCAGTTTTTTTCAGTACATTTACAAATATAGCACTTGAAACTTAAGAGGCTTTGTGCTTTTTCTTCATGTGAATGAAAAACATTAGAAAATGTATACAATGAAAAAACTTATTTTAGAAAGTTGCACCAAAAAATCTTTAAAATATTTTTTTACCTGGAATTTTGAACAATGTTATCTGGAAGATCAGGGAATATTTTTACAAGATTAGGGTAGACACCCTGCTAATTCAATTGCATTTTGAAAATATTCTGGATTTATTTGAATGAAAGAGCTTCTAGAAAGTTTTTAGAAAGTTTCAACAAATTTATTATACACATGTGCTATATGAGTCTAGAGGCAATCAATTCTTATTAAGGAAATTTTTTTTAAATAATTGTCATATCACACTGGTTTTTATATCAAATTAATTATACAAATGCAATTTTTAGATATTAAAGAACTTTTATATCTCCAAGAATTATAATTTAGTAATTTTTTTATGTATATTTTATAAAATCTTTTCAATATAATTTTTATTTTTGTGTAGTTTACAAGAATTCTTATAAAACGAAAAGATTTTCTTGGCAATTGTACTATAATTATAATTATATTTTATGAATTTATTTTGTGAAGTTATTACATTGTTATCACTGCATTATATATAATATATTAGAAATATTATGATTTGTGTCAATTGTACTGATATTATACTTTAATTTCAACAGGTTGTGGAAAACTTTGATGAAATGAATTTAAAGGAAGAGCTATTACGTGGTATATATGCTTATGGTTTTGAAAAACCATCTGCAATCCAACAACGTGCCATCCTACCATGTATAAGGGGGCTCGATGTTATTGCTCAGGCTCAGTCTGGTAAGAAAATTTAGTGCAAAATGAAATGTAATCAATAATAAAAAAGAATAAATGTTTGTGTGTAAATTTTATTACACAATTTATTTTAATGAATGTCGTATATTTTCAATTATCCACAGGTACTGGAAAAACTGCGACTTTCTCGATATCAATACTTCAACAAATTGACACTAGTCTTAAAGAATGCCAGGCCTTGATCCTCGCACCGACTCGTGAGTTAGCTCAACAAGTAAGTGTCTCATTAGGGAATCACTTTATTTAAACAAAAAAAATTCCTATTTATTTCAAGAAAATTAATGTTTTCTTTGTTTTCTAGATCCAGAAGGTTGTTATCGCTCTAGGAGATTTTATGCATGCAGAGTGTCACGCGTGCATTGGTGGTACCAATGTACGTGAGGATATGCGAAAATTGGATCAGGGTGTTCATGTAGTCGTCGGTACGCCCGGTAGAGTTTACGACATGATCAGTCGACGAGCACTTCGGGCAAATAGCATCAAACTGTTTGTGCTGGATGAAGCGGATGAAATGCTTTCTCGAGGATTCAAGGATCAAATCCATGATGTATTCAAATTATTACCTAATGAAGTGCAGGTAAATATCAAATATTTTTGAGAAAGCATTGTAAATTTTTTATTACAATTGCCTTCTAATAGATAATTTTATTTTAATTATTAGAAAATATCTTTTTTGGACAAATCCACAAATCATACAAGACGAAAAAGTTGCGGTATACCTTATAATAATCGAGTTAACAAATATATTGTAAAATACAGGTGCGTCGTAATAGTGTCATTTTTCGACAAATGTACACTATAGGTTTGACATACGCTGTTTACCATCAAATGTGTTCTTTTGTATGAAAGTATTAGGCCTAAATGCAAACAATTATTATGGCATAGCACTCCTAATAATAATCATAATGTCCTAAAAATCAATTAGTCACTCTTAATATCTCTGTGATAGCAGCAAAAAATTTCAATTTACCTATTACAGCATGATGCCATTATTGCACACATAGTTATTTACATATAACATATCAATAAACGCAGTTTATTTATTTCTTTTACCAAACATATAAAATATTGATCATTACATTGTAATTACATGGTTTCTTGCGAAAGAGTGTAGTCTTTGTATTTCTAATGCAATCGTATAATTATCTTTTCCAGGTTATATTATTATCTGCAACAATGCCATCTGACGTGTTGGATGTATCCAAATGCTTTATGCGAAATCCGATTCGTATTTTGGTTAAGAAAGAAGAATTGACATTAGAGGGTATCAAACAATTTTTCGTTTACGTTGAACGTGAAGATTGGAAATTGGAGACTCTCTGCGATTTATATGACACACTGAGTATTACCCAGGCTGTTATTTTCTGCAATACACGGCGTAAAGTAGATTGGTTAACGGAAAGCATGCATAAACGTGACTTTACTGTTTCGGCTATGCATGGAGATATGGAACAAAAGGAGCGCGATCTTATTATGAGGCAATTCCGAACTGGATCATCCAGAGTTTTGATTACCACTGATCTTCTAGCACGTGGTATTGATGTACAGCAAGTCTCGCTTGTCATTAACTATGATTTACCTTCCAATCGAGAGAATTATATCCATAGGTAAGTTTAATAACAATTAATTTTTAATTATAATCTCTTGAAATTTAAAATTATTAATTATAAAAAAGGACAGCGAGAATTTATAAAATATATAAAGATGTATAAAGGAAATATAAATGTTATATCTACAACTTTTTAATTTAAAACCATTTCACTAATCATCTATAATCAGTTATGATTTTGAGGAAATCAAATATCATATTCTAACATTTTATTTCTTCAAGTAGCAAGTATATTTTAAAGAGTTATCAACAATGTAATCTGTATGTGTAAAAAGATATAATTTTTATATCCATATAATATCAGAATTTTGTAATATAGCGAATGTATAAGTAATTTCTTTCATATATGTATATGTATACATATAAGTTTATAGATACTTAATATATTTTTCTTTATTTACAGAATTGGTCGTGGCGGCCGTTTTGGTCGTAAAGGCGTGGCCATTAATTTCGTGACAGAGGAAGATAAACGAACCTTGAAAGATATCGAGCAATTCTACAATACGCATATTGATGAAATGCCAATGAATGTCGCTGATTTGATCTAAGTCCGACTCTTGGCTATAATCCATTATAATAAAAAATAATAATAAAAAGTAAGTGACAGAAGCTCTCAGCTGATCGATCTCTCATGGTGTGTGAGTATATATTGAGTGCGGTGGTGAACTATATCGCTTATGTAAACGCGATCTAAACCAAAATATTCCAACGTTTTCATATTCATTTTGAATTATAATAGTAGGTTACGGAAATAGTTATCTGTTGCGCTGCAGGAGTTAGTAGTACGACTATTATTACTATTAGTGTAATTAGCACTACTGTTGCTATCGATATCGCTGCTACTGCTGCTGCTACTATTACTATTATTATTATCTCTATCGTTACCGCTATAATAATACTACTATAAATATTATACTACCATTGGTATATTATTGGTATTAATTATAATCAAGATTATTTTTTATTTTAATTTCTAACTATAATATAGTGATACTATATTATCATGATTGAAATATCACACCATAGAGTGGAAAATAGAATGAAAGTGCGAAAAACGCAGCACCGTGCAGTTCGATTATATTTTATTGCTATTATTGCAACAGGTTTTACATTACCCA
Source organism: Formica exsecta (assembly GCF_003651465.1). Classification (NCBI taxonomy): domain Eukaryota; kingdom Metazoa; phylum Arthropoda; class Insecta; order Hymenoptera; family Formicidae; genus Formica; species Formica exsecta. Next base: position 3,102,862 of record NW_021853485.1, read on the forward strand.
GCATGCGTTCATACTCTTATCCCGTCGTAAGTTCAATGGTCATTGTAGAAATCTTGAAATCTTATTTTTTAAGACTTCTTATTTCGCCTATTTTCCCCCAAGATATTTCTAACTGGATGATCAAATCTGTTGTGTTTAATAGTCCATATAAGATGCTTCTATCACCGCGATTACAACTTGTTTGTCTAGGCAGAGGTTTAGTTGGGTATTGGAGGGGATATTTTAATCACAAGCGTTGTCGAAGAAGACATATATTCAAGTTTAGGAAATATGAATTTTTGTATATCTAAAGTCCCAGGCATACACACAAATACACACCTTATTCATATTAAATAAAGTGTTTGATCTTTTAAGAGAGTGTAATTTTTGTTATTACAATCTTTATTTTATCAAATTTTATTCAATTTTACAATGAAAACCCTGAACAAACTGTATACAAGTGAGATTCCCAAATTCCGAAAAGGATTGTGTTGGGAATAAGTTTTGCGGTTTATGTGCTGAAAAAGTTCTCACAGTTATCTTTTATTTGTATTTGCAGGCAGTTTTGGACAGTCCAGATGAGGGCGACATATTTTTGGAAATAAAGACCAGATTTCCTGATTTAAAATCGAAGTTTTGTAAATCGATTACCTCTCTAAACTCCTTTCATAGAGCTTTTTATAGGCTCTAGCAATATTTTTTCTTTTTTATACTTTTACATTATTCTTGTTGATAAAAGACAATGATCAACTCTTATATCAAAGATTTTTTTTTTACATTTGTCAATAAAATTCTTTGTGAACACTCGTTATTGTGTAAACTTCCATGCACTTATCGATGGCAGATATTAAATTGAAATGTTACATTGTGAGAACTTTTGTATCGTGTCTTTACAAAAAATGATTAAAAATATTGCGATATCATATTCTACTGTCGTCATTAAACGTAAATTTACAAAAAAAGTGTTAGTAATAGTTTTCGAAAATTTGAGCAAATAAAGTAAATCACGTAAGCACTTAGAACGCATCTTGTAGTTATCAATTTCTGACTGCATTAATATTATATTAACTTTACCTGCTCACATATTTGAAACGCAGCTTACGCTACTGCAGAATCTTCTCGAATTTCCGAAAACTAGTTATTAAAAAATTTTGTAAATATTATATAAATGGACTTTGAAAGAATAGACTATCGTGTGTCTATTGTGTATTTGTATATCATAAATAATATTTATGGCTGAAATGAACCTATAAACTGATACACAATAAAGTGAATGTCCTTTAAATATATATTTGTATTATATATCAATATCATCAATTGAACTCTTTTGCTTGACCAAGTATTTGTGTGCATAAAACTATGTTATACTTAAAACTGTAAAAAGGTATAAAAATTTTTCACCGTTTATTAATTATTAATGCAAAATAGAGAAAAAGAGAGATCGTACAAGTTATTTTTAAGAAAAACGTGGGGTAAAGTGCATGAACGGAGATATGTTTTGATAGAAATATTTTTCATTATATATATATATATATAAACACACACATGGAATTAAATTTATATAAATAACTTATAATGTAAAATGTATATAAATGCACAAAGATCTTAATATATTTGAATGATTTATATACACAGTAAGTATCTAATACATAATTTTTGAATTCGTAATATAACTATTGTACACGATGTAGAATAAAGTAATAACTTTTCTTTATGTTTTAAGAACTTTATACACCTGAGTATGTGTGAAAAATTGAAAAAAGGCACACCTTTCATTTTCTTAAAGCCTTTTTTTTAATCACGCATAAATCGTATGAATTTCGGTCTTGATTTATTCAAATTCGTATATGGAGCGCATAGATACAATATATCGATTTTCCGAATCGACATTGGAACATAAAGAATCGACCAATCACATGCCTAATATAAACTTAATATGACGTACGTGATTGGTTAGTAATATTAGGTTAGGTTTCGTTAAACACTCACTATTTTTATTCAGGTTAGATCTGTAACACGTGTGTTTATTAAAAATTCTTTTACTATAAATTTATAGAAAATAAAAAGAATATTAGATACACTATGTCTAAGCGTCCAGAACATATGGCACCACCTGAGGTGGTAAGTTGTAAATGTTATTAATTTATAATTGTATGTTCTCTTTGATTATAATCACTAAAAATAATTATATTGATGAATCAATGAAGGGGCGAATTCTATATCTTTTTTTTGTATGTGACAGTATTATAATGAAACAGAAGCAAAGAAGTATACGCAAAGGTATGTCTCTTTATACAAAATTTATATTACATACATCTACTGTGCATTTATTTGCACTAATAAGATCCGTATATTTACAGCTCCCGTATGATAGATATCCAAGTACAAATGTGTGAACGTGCTATAGAACTTCTTCTTCTACCCGAGGATCAGAGCTGTTTACTTTTGGATGTTGGTTGCGGATCAGGCCTTAGTGGTAGCGTATTGGAAGATCAGGGACACTTATGGATAGGAGTTGATATCTCTTCATCTATGCTTGGTAATTATTTTAATTAATATGCAATATAGTTGTCTTTTACAGATCTTTTTTATTATATTTGCTATACTGTTTTACTACTATTAAACCTTACTACTTTTGTTAACTATTTTTTTTCTTATTTTATTTTCTTACTCTATTTTGTTTCTATTAATTGATTTTTCTTTATATGTAACATTAGATATATGGTTGATGTTATTTTTCAGAGGTAGCTAATGATAGAGAAACAAATGGCGATTTGATCTTAGGAGATATGGGTCAAGGACTACCGTTTAAGGCTGGTGCATTTGACGGTGCTGTCAGTATCTCTGCGCTACAGTGGTTATGCTATTCAAACAAAGCTTCACACAATCCTATAAAGCGTTTGTATAATTTCTTCTCTACGTTATTTGCATGCCTGTCAAGAAGTGCCAGGGCAGTATTACAGTTCTATCCAGAGAATAGTGAACAAGTTGAATTAATTACTGCACAAGCTACAAAAGCAGGCTTTTTTGGTGGTGTAATTGTCGATTTTCCAAACAGTACAAAAGCGAAAAAAATGTTCTTAGTTTTAATGACTGGGGGAGCTGCGCCACTCCCAAAAGCACTAGGTACAGAGACTGAAGATAGACAAACCATTGCTAACTCCAAAAGGTTCGACTTTTATATTTTATTACCCATTATTCCTGTTATCTTGTATTTTGCAATTTAAACTGCATTTTAAATTATATTTTTATCTTTTTTATCTTACAATATATCAAATATTAATAATTTTATCAATTTTGCATTACAGGGAATATATTAAAAAAGCCAGAGATAATAAATCATTGAAAAAAAGTAGAGAATGGATAATAGAAAAGAAAGAAAGGAGACGACGACAAGGAAAACAAGTGAGAGATGATACTAAATATACTGGGCGAAAAAGATCTGGACGATTTTGAGATATGCTTGTAATGTATAAAATATTTTAAAAATTTTGATTTAGTTATATTTATAAATAATAAAGTTTATATAAAAACTAATTAATTTTTGTTTCTGAATCACCCAAAATTTAGTTTGAAAATAATATGTTGTGATAAAATATTTTTTTTATGAAAAGGCACACATATATTTTGTAATATTTTTTGTTAGAAAATATTTAAATAACATTAATTTAATAATTTTTTGCAATTGTATATAAATGCTATATACATGAAGTAAAATATTAACATTAATCTGTTCCTTGTATTACACTTAAAGACTTATTTGTAATGACATTACTAGAATAATTGACAATAGTGACAATAAGGAAAACTAGAAAGAAGGAACTCTAATATTTTATATTATTATTTAAGTAAATAACATAAATTGTGAGATACTTTTCTGTATTCCATGGGGTAAAACGTTGTTAAATTCTGTATTATCTAACCACTGATACTTTATATCACTAGCAACATTTCCATCTAAATGTTTTGCCAAAAAATAAAATATTTTAGCGCCATAAGTTCCTTGCTCCTGAAGTTCCTTAGGATATTTATATTTATAAAATCCAATTGGTGCGTTGCCATAAAACTTCGCTTTTATTTCTGTACCGCATGTATCTTGTAATACTCTTTCTGCAGTCTGTAAAAGAATAAGATAATATCAAATTATATCTTTTTCATCAAACTGTTCTTGGTTTTTGGCAATGATATATGTGTATGTGTATGTGTATGTAAAATTAGTAGCAGAGAAATATTATGGACATACTTGTCTCATGGTCTCTCCTTCCTTTCGAATACCTTGAGGAGGTATCCAATAATATGTATTACCTACTTTTTGTTGTATTAATAAAAGTAAATTTTTATCCAATTTCCGTTTTAAAGATGATGTTATGTTTTGTTCATCAAATTCTAAAAATGGATATAAACAAATTATTTGTTATGATAAAAATAATGATTTATAAATTGTGTGCGTGTGTGTATAACATAAAATTTCTATATTTTTATAAATAAGCAAATTTTCTTTTTGTCTCTTTCTTTCTCTAATATATTATATAACTTATTTTAATATATAAAAAAATAATTTTTTTTATTATATAAATTCTGTCTTGTACTTCATTATTGAGAAAACTGACACATACTTGTAATTCTTGGCGCAAATTTAAAATTGTTCAATTCTTCTTGAGAATTATCTTCAAAGTCCTGTGCAGTTTGTATCAAAATATTATCTGTATCTTTATCATCTAGATTGTCTGTACTGCTTAATTTTTTCTGTTTTGCCTCTTTTTCCACTCTTAGTTCATGATCACATTTTAAACTATTCTCATATTCAATTTTCTTCAATATATTATAAAACTTTAATTCTATTTCTTGCATTGGTTGTGTTATAACTGGATGGCGTTCTAAACAGACAGCACTATATAAATCCCATTTTCTTGTGGTTGCGGTACTACCAAATGCTCGAGTATCCTGATATTGAACCACTTTGGGATATACCGTAGCAGCTTTTCTTGATATACCTGTACAAAATGTTTATGACCTCTCTCTGTGTGATAGAAACGTGCATACAAATGATTATATCATCATAGTTTAAATAGATCAATAATCTAAATATGGAATTAGACATTACTTTTTTTCAGATTAATATTTTATAATATTCAAGTAGAAGAAAAAAAAAGAAATAATTATTTTTTTTTTTTACATACCCGATAAGATCTGACATGGGTTATACGATGTAGATGAATTCACAATTTGTTTAAAAAACATTGCGGATCAGTTATAACCTCTTTAACCTTACCACAACCATACCATAACCTTAAGTAATCGCCGCAGCTGATTCGATATCTCGATCGTGTCAATATTTCGAGAATCGCAATTGCTGACCTCTAGATTTCAAACCGTGGTCAGTCACGATACTTGTCGCGACATTTCTTACTCCGCTCCGCTTCTTTCGTCGATATTATCGTCTAAAAGTGTGAATCTTGTGCAAAAAATCACAAATACTTATCTCGCGAATTAAACGCGTTTGTCGTAACGTAACGAACATCGCGTGCAATCGTTCTTATACGTAAATATCATGATTCAAGCGACCCGATTTTGTGTAACGGTTATATTGAAACTGCGTCATTTTCCTCGCGAGTGTTATTGCCTAAAAATGTGAATCTTCCACGCAAAAAATCATCGCGAGTAAACGCGTTCGTCGTAATGTATCATAAATATCGCGTGCAATCATTCTTATACGTCAATATATCATTATTCCGGCGATCCGCTTCTGTGCGGATGTGTAAAGGTTGCATTGAAATCGCGCAGCTTTCCTCGCGAGTGTAAAGTCCGTTGGACTACGCATTGAAAATTGAAGATTGGGGATTGAAGATTGGAATTTGACTAAACAGGTTACCGATCATGTAACTTTTTCCCTAGGGCGGAAACGTGAAAAGTGAAAAACATTAGCATTGAAATCAATGGCAAAATTTTTCATTTTTCACTTTTTTGCCCTAGGGGAAAATTACATGATCGATACCCTGAGCCAAAGAAACTAAAATTTCTTTGTTCATGGTACCGATCATGTAACTTTTTCCCTAGGGCGGAAGCGTGAAAAATGAAAAATATTAGCATTGAAATCAATGGCAAAATTTTTCACTTTTCATGTTCCGCCCTAGGGAAAAAGTTACATGATCGGTAACCTGTTTAGTCAAATTCCAATCTTCAATCCCCAATCTTCAATTTTCAATGCGTAGTCCAACGGACTTTACACTCGCGAGGAAAGCTGCGCGATTTCAATGCAACCTTTACACATCCGCACAGAAGCGGATCGCCGGAATAATGATATATTGACGTATAAGAATGATTGCACGCGATATTTATGATACAATTTCAATGCTAATATTTTTCATTTTTCACGCTTCCGCCCTAGGGAAAAAGTTACATGATCGGTACCCTGATTAGTTAAATTTCAATCTTGAATCTTGAATCTCAATGTTCAATGTGTATAGTGTGATGCGGTTACGATCGGGAAGACGTGATTCTCGCGCGCGAGAAAATCATCGCGAGTGTCTTGTAAAGTGAACGCGTTTGCAGTGTTAAGTATCACGTACAATCGGTATTATACATCAGTATCACGAGTCCAGTAATCCGCTTTTATGTACACCCGGAATCGATCGAGATCTTCTTCACACATTTCACCTTGCCTTGCCGTTCGCATCAAAAGTACAACGATCATTGCCAAGTATGTCTACACATTTTGTTCAATAATTATGTGCGTCAATTATATTTTTTGCAATATGTGTAAATAGCAATCGATAGATATGTAAAGCAGAAATCGCCACTTTCTGATTTCGCAGTCAATTTTTGTATTAAAGATTATAGTTATAATATGCTCATTTTTAAATATTTTTTTTATATTTAAAAGATTTTATATAATCGTTAGAATTATTAAATAATCTTTTTTTTTTAATAATATTGTGTCCAGAAAATTATGTTTCTTGTTTTTTGAGATAAAAAGAAAAAATTATAAAGTATCTCATCAAAACTAGGATAGATAATAATAAAAGAAATATATCAATCAATTGTAAAATATAAATCAATATAATACTAAATCAAACATTTTCTGTACCGAAATATGATTTTTAGATATTTATATTTATACATATGTATTTTGTGATCATATACTTTATTGATAGTGATCGATCATGCCGATCATGTAGTTTTCTTTAATCGATAAATTACCCAAAGAACGCACACACATTTTTAATATAAATTTAATTTGCAAAAAAGATAAGAATTTACTCCAATACATTTTTCTATCTTATCGACACATCGAGATTTTAAAATGTTTCAGTAGGTAATTCTTTTCTTTCCTAAAATGTTTTTATTGATCATACACTGTGTTTATCTTTTTTATGATGCAGTATTATGGTGAGATGGCACTAGTGCCTATATAATATATATAATGATGAGATTTTGTGTAGTTCAACTATAAATTTGGATCTCTCATATTCAATAGGTATATATTATATCGCTCTATATTTTATATATATATAATACATATATATACAAATACATATACATATTTATGCCTGTTATACTATATGATAATTTCAGAGATATCTCTCTTAGATATTTTTTAGAAAAATTGATTTTTTAATTATATATTTTATAAAATACGCAATTTTTTTTATTGAGCTTATCGTTAATTGCAACATTATTGCAAGATTATTACTGAATGATTATCTTCATAATATTAACAATATTAAAATGATTATTTTGTTTTATCGTAATTTTATCGTATAATTAAGATTTTTCACAAAGATGATTAGGAAAATGTATATGTTATGGTTAAAACTTAAAATAATCAAATTTAAAATTGTTCCATGTGTGTGAAACTTGTGGAATTTAGGTATTGTTTAAACATATCAATATTGAGTATAATTTCAGAGTCTGTTTATAGTTATACTGTGATCTGATTATCGATAAGTAAATCAGAGCCTATATTTTTCTAAGAACTGATAATAATTTCGGACTTAGTTGGATGTGAAAATATTTAGGTAATTTACTTATAGTTTTGTGCTATGCAATTCATTCGAATTTTAGCGATAATATACTCGATATAAATCAGGAATATAATAAAAAAAAGATTTATTATACGAAAAAAAATCTGACTGATTCAATATTAATTGGGATAAAGCAACGCGCTTGGTTCTTTAAACTTGGCTCCGATCATTTTTTTGATGCAACGAGGTGTAACGCGGGGCGACGCGAACTCTGAACAGGTGAATGAGTACGGGAGGGCACGAATGATGAACGTTGGGGGGTAGGAAACCGATAGAGGATACGGGCGTCGGATGGTGTTGGATCTCTTGACGGGTGCATCGATGTCCACTGGCTCCCAAGGGAAATCCACTTCATGATGGGAATCCCATTATTTCCCGAACGATATAAAAGTAGGTAGTCCAGTCGTCCACGTGCTGTCCAGTTGAGGCTATTCCGATGGCCGTCCTCCATCCTCCCACGCCACATTGAGGCTTTCTTTTTCTCCGATTCTCCCTTCCTTCTCTTTTTGGTTGTCTGCCACCATCTTCTCTCTCCCTCTTTCTCTCTCATTCTTTCTTTATCTCTTTCTCTCATCCTTTCCTCTTACACTGTTACTATCATTGTCTCCTCTCGTTCCCTCTTACATCTCACTGTTCTCCGTTCATTCGCAATCCATTTGATTTCGAGCCTGTCTCTCGGAGGCGACGCTTTACTACAAAGGACCATTTTTAGTTTAGATTAATACCATGTATTGTCTCCCTGAGATTCTGTTGCAAGTATGCAATTTAATAAACGAGTTCTGTCAATTTGATTTGTTTAATAAATTGATACATCGTGACGTTTAGACTCGCAATTATATCGAACAAAATAGAAAAGTATATATTTTGTGTACTTGACTTCTCCTACTTCAGCTACTAACAAGGGTGCCAAATTTTTCTATCGTGTAAACGATAGATATTTCAAATCAAATTCATATATCGTTGCCGCGAATTGTAACGCGTAAATCATAAAACGGATCATGAAATCAAAACTAGCACGTAGATTTCGCGAAAATGACGTTCGATATCGCTTCGATTCAATCGAGAACGCGTTCGGCCGAAGCAATAGACGGAAGTACCACGCTGGGAGAGCGACTTGATAAAGAATTCCATCCCGGGGCTCTGGAACGGTCGTACAAGGCGCGGGCAGTATAAAATAAATATGTGAGACGCACACAGGGGGGTGGCACTCCAGAAAAGATGGACGCCTGGAGAGGGCGTGAGTGCTCGGTACAGCCTCTATAGTGGGGCAGAGCTAGGTTGGGTGGACCGTGTGGAGATCGGATGCAGGACTCGCGTGTGTGTTGCTGGGTAATTGATTTCTTTGATACCACCCCGCGCCAAAGGAACATTGTAGATGCTTGCCTGCGTACGTAGAGTTCCCGTAGTAGGAAGGGGCGCGAACGCGCCTCGATCTCTTTCTTCCTCTCTCTCTCTCTTTTTCTCTCATTCTTTTTCTCTTCGTTTCGCTCTCATAGGAGTAGACGGTGGCTAAAGGGAGGAGAATCCTCCCTAGGATATAGAATGTAAGAAGGGGGAAGAATCGAGAACGGTGGCGGATCTACCGTCCTTCAGATCGATGGATATCTCTGCGCCGGACAAGGACCTCTACCCTACCTATCTAGCTACCCTTCCATCTTCGCCCCGAGGATGACCAATAACAAACACCGTCGCTTCTCTCTCTCTAATGGAGTTTTTACCGATAAAAAATTCACTCCCTTTTCTCCTTTTTCCCGCGGACGGTTCCTACCCGTTTCCTCCACTACTCTCTACTATCACCGGCGAACACTTATCCCTGTTCGTAGGACTGACGGACCACCGCACTTTCCAAACGCTACCTATGGAACGACGCTTTCTTCGCGACATCTCCGAGTTACGATGCGATCGTCGTATTTGACTGAGAATATACTATACGGACTATCGTAACGAATAAAACGCCCGTAACCGAGAAAATGCTCCCGATAATTGTATTGTATATGTACTAGCGTACATGTTATGTGTTTAATAAAAACAACAAATGTTAGAGTTGACGAGAATATTAAATAATATTACGTGATACAATCGTTTCCAATTTTATTCTCAACAATTCGGCAAAATATATACATAGAGAAATATATACATACATATATATATATATAAACGAAACTTGATAAAGAGCGGT
>NW_021853485.1:3113232-3115820 GCF_003651465.1 Formica exsecta
AAGTAAAAATCAAGACATTTTCAAAAATTCTACGAGATATATATAGAGTACAGGTAGCTTAAAAGATTTTGAGATTATGATCGTTGCATTCTAAGATATGCAAAGTGACACGTGGATGTTGGAGAACTAGGCAGTTTGTGGTCGTTGAATGGCGGTAGTGCGGGGTCGGTTGGCTTAGTTCGGCCAACAGGGGCCGGGAATTCGAGCTTTGTCGTGTGCTGACGGTATGTATCGATTGTTCTGCGATATAATGCTAGTCATGCACATATGAGACCATGCGGGTGCTTCGTGTCGAATTTGTGTATCTGATTCTCTTCTATTGTTGTCGTACGTAGGAATTTTCGTAAGCATTTTATATGATGAACTCTATTAAAGCGGAGAGAGAGGGGAAATTTAAATTGTGTATTTTTCTTTATGACATCATCTATATTGAAATTTGAAAGTGTAGGAAAGAGATCATCATTAATGGCAGCTTTTGAATTTTTAACAACGTCTTTATAATTAACATTTAATAATATCGCAATAGAGAGAGAGAGAAAAGAAGACAATTAAAATCAAAACTTAATTAATTAAGTAAATTAAATAAGAAAAGAAAAGTGATTGCATATAAATATTATTTTTAAATAATATTAATTTTATATAATTTAAAATTCTGTGCAAGTCCACCTCAATTTGATTGAAGAAAATAATTTTATATGACTATCTATATTTTTTTCTTCCAAGAAGTTTAATTACTTCAACAATCTTTTATTTTGAATCTTCTTTAATTATTTGAAAATAGATAAATCTTAAATTGGGCAGAAAGTATGTGATTGAAAAGTAATTCTATAGAAGCAATATATCTATATAATGGCATAGATATCGATATATACATATATGATAAATATTAAACATCACATATACATACAGATATATTAATATTTATTTATTTAATTTGTTAATGTTTTAATGCTTTTTCTAAAACAAATGTTAATAATTAAATAAAAAGAAATTAACTGCATTTTTATATATAATTAAGGCAGATCATATTATTTATTCATTTATTTAAAAAAATTACATATAATATCTTCAAAACTAATTTAGAGATAATAAAATTGGATTTTTGTATATTTAATATTAATGTCTGAAAAATTAAGTGTACTTACGTACGCGCGTGCGTTTGTATTGCTTGCATCGATCTAATTGCAAAACCAATTAAAACAATTTATACGTTAAAAGTTAATATCAAGTATTAGATACTTGTTAACAATTGATCATTATTATCACTTTCGATTAAAAGTAGTAAATGCTATACCATATAATTCAAGAGTTATATCGAGATTTTTATGTATAGAAGTGTGTGAATTTTTGTATACAAATAGATTAGTATACTTGTATAATTGTATATAAAAAGCAAAAAAAATAATTAAAGCATTAATTCGATATTTACTGTTGCAACATGTAAATGAGAATAAAGTTTAGATAGAGGCACACACGCTTTGTCGCCAAAGAAGTATTAATCACACTTTTTTATTTTTTCTTTCCCTCTCTTTTCTTGTTTAACAAATTTACTAATTTTTCTCTTATTTTTTTTTCCACCAAATAGCTCCACATCTCTAAAAAAATAAACACATATAATAAGAAATAAAAAAAAAAACAATATGTAGCGCATTATATGTTAAGCGAAAGCATACAACTATTCTATATATAAGATATGTGTAGAAAAGATAGGATGCTGGAATAAAAGATTGTCGCTTGTGCGAGATTGAAGCTTGTAAAGACAACGCCGTCACTCGTACGAATGTTTGACGAGAGAAAAGTGTTTGACAACAAATGTGATTGAAGAGTTTTTAAACAAGGGCCTTTTTACATCTTCTTTAACAAATTTATTTTATATCTATTTTTTATTATTTCATAAATCATAATTAAAGAGAGAGAGAGAGAGAGAGAGAGAGAGGGGGAGAAAATGTCACAAAAAATTGAAATACGTTTGCGATTGCAAACTGCATGCCAAAAGAAGGCTGTTATTTATGCATGCATGTGTGAAAAGGGACACAATTTTAGAATGGAACGATGACCGATGGTGCGCGCGAGGTGGCCGACGATCGCGATGCGTATGGATGTCCAGCGAGACGAAGAAGGTCCACGCTCGAAGAAGGTCGACAAACGAGTAGCGTCGGCGCTGCCCTTGCAAGCTTTCTCGTGTATTGATCCTCATAATTCGGGCGGGGGTGGAGGGTGGCTGGGACGGCGGGGAGATGGCGGCAGAGCACAGTTGGGACTAGAAGGGGAAGCGGCAGTTGGCGGCAGAGGGGTGGTGAATAGGGGGGCTCTGCTCCGTGCCCCACCTCACCAACCGAGAAACGTATGCGTCGAGGCACAGAACACGGCACGGGGGTGGCTGGAAGAACGGAAGAAAGGAAGGAGCGAAGGGGAGAGAAGCATAGAGTAGGGCGCACTCGCGACCAATAATAAACCGCCCGCGTTATGATAATGTCATATCATAGCATTACGTGATATCGGTACGCGTTATGATTGGAGCCGCGAATCTCCCAATGGGATCGCACGAGCGCGTCTTATCCATATTCATGCGAGATTCTCTTATCTCG
>NW_021853485.1:3116147-3122597 GCF_003651465.1 Formica exsecta
GGCATTCCATTTGCGGAATATCTAAGTGTATTCACGCTTGAAACTAGACCGTGATGAATATTTTAAGAGAGATAGAATGGATGATTAGCCATTATATTGTCTTCTGTATATTCGATCATATAACACAGATTATAAACAAATTTTATCGTATTATGCATTTTTATTTTTCAATATTTTTTATATTTTTTTTAAATCAAATATCATATCGATTTTTCATAAAATACTACCGTTCTTAGAAATTTTATCTGGCAATAAATTTTAACCCCTTAATATTATCGAGTATGCAGATTTCATTAAAATATTAACTAACAATAAGTAAAGACATAAATGTCTCTTTTTCATTTACTATATTTTTAAATATTAAATTATATAAACCTTCTGGTCTTGCAAGCTTTGTTTTAATCTTGGAAGCGAATACTTTTTAAAATTATAAACATTTATTCTCGTTGTGTGCCATGCGTTTTCTCATTTTGAAATCATGGAGAACGCGAAACGTTTCTCACCGACACATTTGCCGTAATGTACAACAGGCATCGCGACCGTTTGTATATACGTACATACCGTACACCGCCCTGAGTTGCTCTCCTTTACATCGATATTTCTTTCCCCGCGATAAAATTCAACCTTTCAGCCGACCAGTGTTTTACGGCCAATAGGAGGCCAGGAAGAGAATCGCCCGAATAGCGCAATACACGTAGGTATGGCGTTTTATTGGCGGTGGAAATGGGTTCGTATATAGCTTTCGGAGTATGGTATCGGAGGATATTGATCCTCGCGTCCGTCAAGCAGTCTGATGGTCTTCGAGTCTTCCCCGCTCCTCCCGCGCTTCCCGCTCATCGTCGGTTTCTTTCGATCTCTTTTGCGGCCCTCCTTGGGGACAAGAGAACTAGCTCTCTGGGAACGGAGATACCCCTGCGCTTACACAACGCGATCATGCTCGAATTATGAATATTGTCGTCAGGACGATATCGTGTACATTTTCATAATTAATTTTCTTATCTTTCAACAAACTTTCTCCTGGAATAGCAAGATGCTCACGACCAAGCTCGACTTATCTTTCTTTATATATATATATATATATATATATATATATTGGTCTAAATAGGTCTAAAATTTTTTTGAATTAGCATTCGTGTTGGAATGATCTTCCTTTCAATATTCCAAGTATTGCGTTAAAGACTCCTATGTCGTAGCGTTGGTTGCATTACCGAGCAAATTTTCGATCCCACCGGGAGAAACGTCTCGTGAGCCCCGCCGGAGACGTAGGGCGCACGATGAGGAAAGAACGTCGGATTGTCGGATGGCGAAGAGTGGACAGTGGTCTGCAGGCAGGCTTGGAAGATTTGCGCGCGCATCTCCCGTTCCCCACCAGCATAGATGCCCTTTTGAGAGCCCACCTACACACGAGAGCGTACCACTCCTCTGCGAACACCACCGCGAGCAAGTTCTTGGCGCATCTCTCGAAGGGTGCACCTCGGCTTTCTCGGCCGTTCTCTTTTCGCGGAGGAAAAATTCAATATTAATAACAAGGCGGAGTGAAGAAAAGTCCGCAATGCGCCAAAGACGCGGCGTATGCGGATCGCGCGCATCACCATAAACCCTCCGAGCGATCTCGCAGATGTGAGATCATAATGCCGACCAATGAGTACGCGAGGGCGTACGGTCCATGGGGGTGAGACCGATATGATGGATTTATGGATCTAATAAAAAGAGCTCGCGGGATTGGCCCTCGCGGAATATGACGGGCGGGGCTGGCAACAGAGACGGTACACCCCGTTGAATTCAGCCACAACCACTACCGTCACCCACCCTCCCTGTCGTCCTTTACCTCCTCATCCACCTACAATCTCCCTCGCGTTCCCCTGCAGCGACCACGAGAAGGGGAGAACGTCCTCTCCCGTCCTCCGCGATGTTGAGTGGGGATGCAATCTTGATGTATTTCACCTTCTCCTCATCTCTCTCTCTCTCTCATACTCTGCTTTCTACCTATATTCCTCTCGCTTTATTCTTCCCTCACTCACTCTCTCTCTCTCTCTCTCTCTCTTTCTTTCTCACTTCCGTCATTTTCGCATTTCTCCGTTTCCTTACTACACCCCCGATTCCCTCTGAATTAAATCATGAGATCAAACGACGAAACAGGTGAGAGTCGTATGCGGTAGAGTCATATTTACCCACCCGTAGATAGTCCTTAGCACTTTGGGTCAGTTCTGTCTAGTTTCGAGTGTCTCTTCAAGGTTGAAATGATTCACAAGCAACGGCAAATGTTACTGGATTTTGAGAAATATTACAGATGATATGCTGAACAGAAAAAGAAAATTTCAAAAATCAAAAAAGAATAAAATATCTTCATTATTTTATAACGTCTTAAATATTGTACATATAATCATGTTAATTATATGTTTTATCAGATTTATAAATGTTTTCATTGTAAAATGTTTTTTTTTTTATTTCAATACTGAAAACATACTGAGGATTATTCTTTAAAAATTTATTCATATTTTATCAAAAGCAAATTTTAGTAAAAGATGTATTGAATATATATTGAATTACATATATAATTCTCAAAATTAATTATTATATAATTATAAAATATAAATGATTTTAGTGATATACAAAAGAATATTTTGCGCTAATTAATATCTGATTTATTTGTAATTTACGGACAAGGATATAACATACTTTTTTTAATACTTTTTGTTTCTTAAAATTTCTTATGCAATTTAATACATTCAACATTTATATTAGACTTCTAAAGTAGTACAAATACGCCATTGATCCATCTTGTGCTATTGTGACGAATCCAATGACAAATAACATGATTTGGGTCTGATTAAAGTTCCGTCTTTCTGTGTTGAAAGTTGTGACTAGAGGTAACGGTGTCTCGCTGCGTTTATACAAGCGCGTTCTCCTTTTCCACTCTCGCTCTCTTCTTCTATTTTGCTACGCCCGGAAGTTCCATCGCTATACTTTGAACGAGAGCCGAGAGTGCTGTATATTGCAAACTTTCTCCTTCTTTATCAAATTTTATTGTTGCCCAAAGCCGATAACAATTTCGCTTCCTTTTTCTATATGTCTTGATCCTTCTTTCAGCACATTCGTTATTCTTTTATCGATTTTATAGATTACGTCCTTTGACGAAAAACTGGAAATGATCTTATCATTGTGATGCATTTTATTATATTTTCTATTTATCTCTATTCTGCACAATTCGGATCTTAAATTAGTGAGGTTTGACGTAATTATAAATGTGTATCCTATATCATTTTTAACCGGACATGTTTTCTACTCTTTAAAGTTTTTTAACGTGAAAATCTAAAGGTTGTCTCCATTTCGTTTTTAATCTGTATAAATTATACCTGTATTAATTTAAAAAACTAAAAAGATAAATAATATTCCTTTTTCCTCTTCTTAGTTCAATCAGGCACAAATGATTTTTGATTATCTAACTAAATAAAGAATAATGCTAAACATGTTAAGAGAACGTCTTTTTCTATTTTTATTCTTACAATATCAGTTATTTATCGTGTGTCGTATTTTTTTTTTCAACAACAATAAAGCCTAATAAAAGCTCTACCATCTCTCGAAACTTCTCTGAAAGAACATTTCCAACGGTAAAGCTTGTGGCTCGGTGCAGTGGCGCAGCCCCTCGTGTCGGCGTATTGCGCCGAGATAAATCTTTAAAAACGGTCGACGCTTACCAGGGGCGTCGGCGGGCATAAGTCAGCCCCTATCTGAAAATATATAGCAAACTCGCCGATTTAGAAGTAAACTGTTTACAGCGTGTTACTCCGCGCCGCGGGATATCCGGGGCATACTCATCCCCGCCGTGGTGCTGCGTGAATGTCGAGAAAAGGGTAAATTCCACGTGGCGCACGGAGGTGGAAATGAAGGCGCGAAGGGGGGTAAGAAGGGGGATAGGCGGAGGAGTGTGCCGTGAGGCATTTCAGTACGTTATCTAAACGCGTTGAGTTTTCGACTCGGGGTGAACCGGGGAAGAGGTTCAGGTGGAAAGGAGCGGAACGGTGGGCAAAGAAGAACGAGGGGTAGAGGGAAGGGGGTGATCGCGGGCTCGCTCTGGCATTGCTTAGCCGTTTATTCTTCATAGCAATGGTTTCGAGGGTTTCTCTCTGAGGGTGGCTCTGAGCGCGGAAAAGGAGGAGGCGGCGGAGGGTGGCGACCGAGTGGGGATGAGATCAAGATATAACCACGGAGAGAATTACTTTCAGGCTCCCGGCCGCATTATATCCACGCCGCTTCGGCGGCTGGGCGACGGGGGAGGATGACGGGTGGCGGCGGAGGCAGAGGAGGAGGGTGGACCGGTTGGTTCAGGGCGATAGAAGAGGCAGAAGCGGAGTGGGGGAGGGGGAGGTATAGCCGAGGAGCGGCTCTTTAATGGCCGGATCTCGGAAATTGTGCGCACATATATCTGCTGGCAGATTTATGAAAGTGCTTTTCTTCTGAAGTGGGGAAAGCTGCTGCTGGTGCCGCTGCTGCTGCTGCTGCTACTGCCGCCGCCGCCGCCGCCGCCACCGCCGCCGCCACCACCGCCACCGCCTTCGTTGGCTGTTGCTACTGCGTTCTGTTACCGCCGTCGCCGGCGCTGCTGCTGCTGCTGCTGCTGTCGCTGTTATTGCTGCAACTACTGGATTTCGGATAGCGTTGGTGGTGATGGTGACGGAGGTATTGGTAGAGGAGAAGGCGGCAACAGCGAGGGTAAAGGATGAAGAGAAGGAGAGGGGAAGTATACGCTTTACCCCAACCCGGGATCTTCGAGCCTCGCCTCGCCCTCTACTCTCCGAGCCACCTCACCTTTACCGATCGAGAGGGGAGTCTCGCGCTTTCTATCCCATCCCCTTTCCCCCTCACTTCCGCTCTCGCCCACCTACGACGCAAACTTTCCTTCTCATCCTTTCTTTCGCGATCTCTCCGTCTATCTCGCATTGGTGTAATTTTCCAGTCGGAGATTTATACGACGTTAAGATATGTGTTGTATACCTTGCTACTACGCCGCTGCCGCTTTTCGCCGCGGCCGCGCTGATTTATCGAAATATTTGCTGAATGGTATCGCGTATCCGACCGTTGCCGACCAGATTATTTTCGTGTCGACGCGAACGTAATATTTTCAAACAGGAATTTTTATTTCTTTCTCTTTTTAATTTGATATTTTTCATAAATATGTTAGCATGCATTTAAATTGTGGGTATTTTTTATTAAAAAAATTAACAAAATTTTAAACGAAATATATTAAGCAAATATTTATTTCTAATATATATTGTAATATACAATACACAAATACTGAAAGTACATCTAACAATAAGCACGCCCTTTTTAATCGAAAGCTGTATACAAAGTGACAGGATTGAGTTATCCCCGCGATAAGAACGAACGAGGCATGAAAGAGGGAAAGTTTCTGCGCGATCATTCCAGTTGCCGACCAGATTATTTTCGTGTCGACGCGAACGTAATATTTTCAAACAGGAATTTTTATTTCTTTCTCTTTTTAATTTGATATTTTTCATAAATATGTTAGCATGCATTTAAATTGTGGGTATTTTTTATTAAAAAAATTAACAAAATTTTAAACGAAATATATTAAGCAAATATTTATTTCTAATATATATTGTAATATACAATACACAAATACTGAAAGTACATCTAACAATAAGCACGCCCTTTTTAATCGAAAGCTGTATACAAAGTGACAGGATTGAGTTATCCCCGCGATAAGAACGAACGAGGCATGAAAGAGGGAAAGTTTCTGCGCGATCATTCCATTTCTTTGACACAGCCTTTTCTTGTATCGATAATCAATTTGAGATCTTCTCGTGCAACAAATACATAATATTATTATGATATAAATAACTGTCGGCTAAAAATGGGCGGCGCATAAGGGCCGCTTACCGAGAACGCGGCGCGGCGCAACGGGGTGGGCCTCCTTCGCTTGATTTCTCAACGCTACGTATAAATTGATGATGCGTATATGGGGAGGAGGGGAAAGCTCTCTCCCTCCCTCTCTCTCTCTCTCTCTTGCGCGCTTCACGGCGCTTCCCTTTTTAAACGAGCGATATTCCGCGCGAAATGCGACTGAACGCTCGCGTGGGCGACGACGCGGGGCCGATATTCAAGGTTGAAACAGATCGCACCGCAATTTCCGTGCTCTGCCTCCTTCTCTTTTCCCGGTTGTTCGGATGTTTTTGCTCGCGGCACGGAAGATTCGACGCGCCCCGCGTCACCATGATTTTATATCTAATCGTGCGTAAGCACGGATTTTTTTCGCTTTAATTATATACGTGTTATTTTTTTATAATTACTCTCTCGTGATATACAATATATATAATTCTATCGTTGAAATCGTAGACATTTATTCTCTCTTTCAATTATTTATATACGAGATTACTGTTTTATTGTATTATATGTACATTATTATTATAAAAATATTTTTATTTCTAT
>NW_021853485.1:3126550-3139041 GCF_003651465.1 Formica exsecta
ATGTATATATATATATATTGGTCTAAATAGGTCTAAAATTTTTTTGAATTAGCATTCGTGTTGGAATGATCTTCCTTTCAATATTCCAAGTATTGCGTTAAAGACTCCTATGTCGTAGCGTTGGTTGCATTACCGAGCAAATTTTCGATCCCACCGGGAGAAACGTCTCGTGAGCCCCGCCGGAGACGTAGGGCGCACGATGAGGAAAGAACGTCGGATTGTCGGATGGCGAAGAGTGGACAGTGGTCTGCAGGCAGGCTTGGAAGATTTGCGCGCGCATCTCCCGTTCCCCACCAGCATAGATGCCCTTTTGAGAGCCCACCTACACACGAGAGCGTACCACTCCTCTGCGAACACCACCGCGAGCAAGTTCTTGGCGCATCTCTCGAAGGGTGCACCTCGGCTTTCTCGGCCGTTCTCTTTTCGCGGAGGAAAAATTCAATATTAATAACAAGGCGGAGTGAAGAAAAGTCCGCAATGCGCCAAAGACGCGGCGTATGCGGATCGCGCGCATCACCATAAACCCTCCGAGCGATCTCGCAGATGTGAGATCATAATGCCGACCAATGAGTACGCGAGGGCGTACGGTCCATGGGGGTGAGACCGATATGATGGATTTATGGATCTAATAAAAAGAGCTCGCGGGATTGGCCCTCGCGGAATATGACGGGCGGGGCTGGCAACAGAGACGGTACACCCCGTTGAATTCAGCCACAACCACTACCGTCACCCACCCTCCCTGTCGTCCTTTACCTCCTCATCCACCTACAATCTCCCTCGCGTTCCCCTGCAGCGACCACGAGAAGGGGAGAACGTCCTCTCCCGTCCTCCGCGATGTTGAGTGGGGATGCAATCTTGATGTATTTCACCTTCTCCTCATCTCTCTCTCTCTCTCATACTCTGCTTTCTACCTATATTCCTCTCGCTTTATTCTTCCCTCACTCACTCTCTCTCTCTCTCTCTCTCTCTTTCTTTCTCACTTCCGTCATTTTCGCATTTCTCCGTTTCCTTACTACACCCCCGATTCCCTCTGAATTAAATCATGAGATCAAACGACGAAACAGGTGAGAGTCGTATGCGGTAGAGTCATATTTACCCACCCGTAGATAGTCCTTAGCACTTTGGGTCAGTTCTGTCTAGTTTCGAGTGTCTCTTCAAGGTTGAAATGATTCACAAGCAACGGCAAATGTTACTGGATTTTGAGAAATATTACAGATGATATGCTGAACAGAAAAAGAAAATTTCAAAAATTAAAAAAGAATAAAATATCTTCATTATTTTATAACGTCTTAAATATTGTACATATAATCATGTTAATTATATGTTTTATCAGATTTATAAATGTTTTCATTGTAAAATGTTTTTTTTTTATTTCAATACTGAAAACATACTGAGGATTATTCTTTAAAAATTTATTCATATTTTATCAAAAGCAAATTTTAGTAAAAGATGTATTGAATATATATTGAATTACATATATAATTCTCAAAATTAATTATTATATAATTATAAAATATAAATGATTTTAGTGATATACAAAAGAATATTTTGCGCTAATTAATATCTGATTTATTTGTAATTTACGGACAAGGATATAACATACTTTTTTTAATACTTTTTGTTTCTTAAAATTTCTTATGCAATTTAATACATTCAACATTTATATTAGACTTCTAAAGTAGTACAAATACGCCATTGATCCATCTTGTGCTATTGTGACGAATCCAATGACAAATAACATGATTTGGGTCTGATTAAAGTTCCGTCTTTCTGTGTTGAAAGTTGTGACTAGAGGTAACGGTGTCTCGCTGCGTTTATACAAGCGCGTTCTCCTTTTCCACTCTCGCTCTCTTCTTCTATTTTGCTACGCCCGGAAGTTCCATCGCTATACTTTGAACGAGAGCCGAGAGTGCTGTATATTGCAAACTTTCTCCTTCTTTATCAAATTTTATTGTTGCCCAAAGCCGATAACAATTTCGCTTCCTTTTTCTATATGTCTTGATCCTTCTTTCAGCACATTCGTTATTCTTTTATCGATTTTATAGATTACGTCCTTTGACGAAAAACTGGAAATGATCTTATCATTGTGATGCATTTTATTATATTTTCTATTTATCTCTATTCTGCACAATTCGGATCTTAAATTAGTGAGGTTTGACGTAATTATAAATGTGTATCCTATATCATTTTTAACCGGACATGTTTTTTACTCTTTAAAGTTTTTTAACGTGAAAATCTAAAGGTTGTCTCCATTTCGTTTTTAATCTGTATAAATTATACCTGTATTAATTTAAAAAACTAAAAAGATAAATAATATTCCTTTTTCCTCTTCTTAGTTCAATCAGGCACAAATGATTTTTGATTATCTAACTAAATAAAGAATAATGCTAAACATGTTAAGAGAACGTCTTTTTCTATTTTTATTCTTACAATATCAGTTATTTATCGTGTGTCGTATTTTTTTTTTCAACAACAATAAAGCCTAATAAAAGCTCTACCATCTCTCGAAACTTCTCTGAAAGAACATTTCCAACGGTAAAGCTTGTGGCTCGGTGCAGTGGCGCAGCCCCTCGTGTCGGCGTATTGCGCCGAGATAAATCTTTAAAAACGGTCGACGCTTACCAGGGGCGTCGGCGGGCATAAGTCAGCCCCTATCTGAAAATATATAGCAAACTCGCCGATTTAGAAGTAAACTGTTTACAGCGTGTTACTCCGCGCCGCGGGATATCCGGGGCATACTCATCCCCGCCGTGGTGCTGCGTGAATGTCGAGAAAAGGGTAAATTCCACGTGGCGCACGGAGGTGGAAATGAAGGCGCGAAGGGGGGTAAGAAGGGGGATAGGCGGAGGAGTGTGCCGTGAGGCATTTCAGTACGTTATCTAAACGCGTTGAGTTTTCGACTCGGGGTGAACCGGGGAAGAGGTTCAGGTGGAAAGGAGCGGAACGGTGGGCAAAGAAGAACGAGGGGTAGAGGGAAGGGGGTGATCGCGGGCTCGCTCTGGCATTGCTTAGCCGTTTATTCTTCATAGCAATGGTTTCGAGGGTTTCTCTCTGAGGGTGGCTCTGAGCGCGGAAAAGGAGGAGGCGGCGGAGGGTGGCGACCGAGTGGGGATGAGATCAAGATATAACCACGGAGAGAATTACTTTCAGGCTCCCGGCCGCATTATATCCACGCCGCTTCGGCGGCTGGGCGACGGGGGAGGATGACGGGTGGCGGCGGAGGCAGAGGAGGAGGGTGGACCGGTTGGTTCAGGGCGATAGAAGAGGCAGAAGCGGAGTGGGGGAGGGGGAGGTATAGCCGAGGAGCGGCTCTTTAATGGCCGGATCTCGGAAATTGTGCGCACATATATCTGCTGGCAGATTTATGAAAGTGCTTTTCTTCTGAAGTGGGGAAAGCTGCTGCTGGTGCCGCTGCTGCTGCTGCTGCTACTGCCGCCGCCGCCGCCGCCGCCACCGCCGCCGCCACCACCGCCACCGCCTTCGTTGGCTGTTGCTACTGCGTTCTGTTACCGCCGTCGCCGGCGCTGCTGCTGCTGCTGTCGCTGTTATTGCTACTACTACTGGATTTCGGATAGCGTTGGTGGTGATGGTGACGGAGGTATTGGTAGAGGAGAAGGCGGCAACAGCGAGGGTAAAGGATGAAGAGAAGGAGAGGGGAAGTATACGCTTTACCCCAACCCGGGATCTTCGAGCCTCGCCTCGCCCTCTACTCTCCGAGCCACCTCACCTTTACCGATCGAGAGGGGAGTCTCGCGCTTTCTATCCCATCCCCTTTCCCCCTCACTTCCGCTCTCGCCCACCTACGACGCAAACTTTCCTTCTCATCCTTTCTTTCGCGATCTCTCCGTCTATCTCGCATTGGTGTAATTTTCCAGTCGGAGATTTATACGACGTTAAGATATGTGTTGTATACCTTTGCTACTACGCCGCTGCCGCTTTTCGCCGCGGCCGCGCTGATTTATCGAAATATTTGCTGAATGGTATCGCGTATCCGACCATTTCTTTCTCTTTTTTAATTGATATTTTCCATAAATATGTTAGCATGCATTTAAATTGTGGGTATTTTTTATTAAAAAAATTAACAAAATTTTAAACGAAATATATTAAGCAAATATTTATTTCTAATATATATTGTAATATACAATACACAAATACTGAAAGTACATCTAACAATAAGCACGCCCTTTTTAATCGAAAGCTGTATACAAAGTGACAGGATTGAGTTATCCCCGCGATAAGAACGAACGAGGCATGAAAGAGGGAAAGTTTCTGCGCGATCATTCCATTTCTTTGACACAGCCTTTTCTTGTATCGATAATCAATTTGAGATCTTCTCGTGCAACAAATACATAATATTATTATGATATAAATAACTGTCGGCTAAAAATGGGAGATTATCATTAAAAAAAACCAAAGCGCGGTTCTCATCACTTTCCCTCTTATCGTTGCTTATCGCTCTTTTTTCTTCTCTCCAGCGTACTCGATGCTCGATATGGATTAAAATCGCCGCCGAATCGGCAAGGGGATGAAATCCATGCGTGCGGATTGCGAGAGTAAAAATGGCAATCGCGGTTTGATATCTATCTCGCTCCTACCACTTTCGGTTTGTGCTTTCCCTTCTTCTGTCTCTCTCGTTCCGCGGTCGAGACGCATCCCGTGCTCCTTGTCGGAATACATCACGAAAGCCCAAACTCGTATAAGTATAAAGCAAAGCTTCCACCCCTCGGAGTTTCATCCCTATCGGCGCATAAACGGGGCCGCTTACCGAGAACGCGGCGCGGCGCAACGGGGTGGGCCTCCTTCGCTTGATTTCTCAACGCTACGTATAAATTGATGCGCCGTATATGGGGAGGAGGGGAAAGCTCTCTCCCTCCCTCTCTCTCTCTCTCTCTTGCGCGCTTCACGGCGCTTCCCTTTTTAAACGAGCGATATTCCGCGCGAAATGCGACTGAACGCTCGCGTGGGCGACGACGCGGGGCCGATATTCAAGGTTGAAACAGATCGCACCGCAATTTCCGTGCTCTGCCTCCTTCTCTTTTCCCGGTTGTTCGGATGTTTTTGCTCGCGGCACGGAAGATTCGACGCGCCCCGCGTCACCATGATTTTATATCTAATCGTGCGTAAGCACGGATTTTTTTCGCTTTAATTATATACGTGTTATTTTTTTATAATTACTCTCTCGTGATATACAATATATATAATTCTATCGTTGAAATCGTAGACATTTATTCTCTCTTTCAATTATTTATATACGACATTACTGTTTTATTGTATTATATGTACATTATTATTATAATAATATTTTTATTTCTATTTTATAAAAAAAATTATTTTACATTATTTACTTGCCATCACTGCATTTCGTGTCTCTGATGTATCGTTTGTCGACTGTATCACCACTTACGAAAAGCGTCATTCGTGCAATGATTCGGCGACGAAAAGAGAAAAAGAAAATAAAGTGTTCGTTGAAGCATCAGAGAAACCGATCGCAGGCAGACGAACGGATGGAACATCATCCGATGTTCCAGCGAGCGCAGAATTTACCGGAGCAGAAGTAACGGCTGGTGTGGTTGTGACAGCAACCCTCTATCTCTTGGTTTAACCCCCTCACCGCTCCACTCCTCCTCTTCTTCCTCGCGAATACCCCCTTTGCTTCGACCTAACGTTTTCACCGCAATTCACCCCCTCATTGCTGCTCAAACGTCTTAAGCACTCGGTGTACTTGACATTTGCAATCTTCTTGAACTCTTAGAAAATTATAATACGAAGAATCGTGTGCACCGATTAGGCGTATTCTTCTCCTTTTCTTTTCTTTTTACAGAACAAAATCTCGATCATTGAAAATGATTAAATAAAATGATTGTTTTTGTTACAAGTTTATTTTTAAACTATTTAAATAGTTTTTTGTATTTATATAATATATAGTATCTTTAATATTGATACACCAAACTAAAATAAGCAAGTTAAAAATTTGAATTAATTAAAATTAATTTAAAAAATTCGAATAAAAAAAAACTTCTTTATATTTAATACATATGTCGCGACATAAATTTAATATATACGAAAGGCAATCTCGTAATGCGCAAGAGAATCTTCTTCTTCAAATGGGCGGAACTTTATGATATTCAGTTATGAATGAGACTACCGTGTAGTGTGTTATTGGTCCGTTGGATCGAACCAACCCCCAGCTTGGGGTTATCATATCTGTTGGATGATACGCCCTTGCTGTATGCTCCACCCCGAACAACAATAATTTAAGAGCGCGAGGGGTAGCGACCACGTACCATTGTGCCCAAAAAAAAAGAGGAAAAATGAAAGTATGCGATACCAACCCAGAAAATGGTGTTAAAGTCACTTTCTAATATCATTTACAAACTCGTTTTCAAGATGCCTCTTTTGATTTACTTCTTACTTGCGATATTGTTAAAATAAGAGGATCGACATGATTCCGGTACGGTTTAATCAAAATTGATAATGCTTCATTTTTTGCGATTTTATTATACAGTAATATTTTAATAAATTATTCACACATACACACTTGAGAAAGATTAGATTCAAAATAAGCATGCGCGTCGAGATTGAATGAGGATTCGTGGAGGATCAGAATCTTGACGTCACCAGAGAGAAATCTTTGGAAGTCTTGGAGGCCGCTAGGAATGCCAACCCTCCAGCCTCATTAACATCTTGCGTTTCCATCACCCTCACAACCTTGTCCTCTCAAGAAAACCATCTTCATCGTAACAACTAGCTTTAATATTTCTGCATTGCATAGATAGTATTTTGTTTTATTCCTTTCTTCATTTTTGTATTAAAATATCGATATAAGAGGCAGTAAATATGTCAGAATGTATGTATGTGTGAAGATAGCAGGCACCAACTAATTAGTTTAATTTGTCGATTATAAGAGCTTTCAAGATAAAAAAATTCTCGTTACATCAAATAATAAGAGATAAACACTTGCGATTTTATTATTGAAAGAGTCGTTCTCTTAATATTAAAAAAAGAACTTTATAGTATTTAAATTGATTAAGATCAAAGGATCTTGAGGCAATAGACACGAATGTAAAATACACAAAGAGAGACTTTCGTTATAGTAAGCTCGTAGTTCATTGTACGTTAGAATATTTGAAGGATCTTGAGGCAATAGACACACGAATGTAAAATACACAAAGAGAGACTTTCGTTATAGTAAGCTCGTAGTTCATTGTACGTTAGAATATTTGCAAGATTATAATTTCATTTATTTATTCTGGAAATTTGTGCAACCGAAACAAAATATTTATTTTTGTAGTTATTCATTGAAATACGCATATATTTTTTGAATACTTTATAAGATATCTTTATTAAAAAATTAATAATTTTACCCGTGTGATTAATAGAGGACAAGAAAAACTAATAAAAAAAGTTTTCTTGAGTAGTAACTAGAGAAAAGATACTTTCTTGTTAATTATTAATTATCATTGACGAGTCATACAAACGCAGTTCTACGTACTTGTTGGCGAGTGTGCAAAGCGAAACCCATTCCGTGGGATCGAAGGAGTGCGGATGGTAGGCCGAATCGAGTGGAATGGAGCAAAGTGAGTGGAGTGGCGTGCTGGAACCAGAGACGGTATGTTTACGTTGGGGAAATCTTACTGAAGAACGGTGGTGCGGGACGGAAAACAGCTGGGCAAGAAACCAGCTCGCATCTCATAACGAGGGATTTCTTCGTCTTCTTCTATTTTCCGGGGGCGTTATCGAGGAACACGGGGCGAGAGAACGGCGGCGGAGAATGGCGTCTGAGAGGAGTTTGAGAAGCGGGGGATGGTTTTGGGTGGCAATTATGCTACCGCTGTCCCCGGATAATATAAAGTGTCCCCTCGACCCGTGCTTGTCTTCTTTGTAATCTTGCATAATTTATTTCTCGCTATTGTTCCCGCCATCGAATTTTTGCTTCGCCTTGTCGAGGGTGAAGAGGGCTAGCGTAACGCGGCGACGACGGCGGTGACCCGCGGCCCGCGTGATTCCACTTCTTCGTCGAAGAAAATTTCGACTGCGGAATTTTCTAACTTCCCTATTCTCGACAATCCTCAAATTTATCGTGCGACGCTCGCCAGAATTTCACTGCGCGTTTTGTGCTTGTTATTCTTTTTTTCAACCCCTCGTTTTTTTTTGTGTGAAAGCGTACAGCAGATTGCTTTCGTTTACGTAAAAGTGGAATACATGTCGTGAACAATTAGTTTTTTTATAACGGTATTGTTTTGACGTTGAAAATAAATACATTCGCGCAACATAAAATGTTTCTATCATTTTTATTTCGTAAATTATTCTTTACTAAAGCATTATAGACGTATCAATATGACTCTTTTATATAGTACGTAATACGTACTTAATATAGTTTTACTATAGTATACGTAATAATAAATTATATCGCTATACAAAGTCTCTTTTTACATTCATCTTCTTAATTCAAAGATCAAACGCGATAATTCCTTGAAAAAAAAAAATGTTACGTCGATAGAAGAAAAATTATTTATTTTTTAAAAATATCTCTGAATTATCAGTTTATTAGAATTATTAGTTTTTTTCGCGCAAAGATGCAAAGGCTGCATGATATCGAGGTCGGCTCGATCGGCGACGGTTAACCCGACTCGATCAGGCGGGCGAAAAATATCGAAAAGCGGTCGGTTTATACAGAGCAGTAGAGTAGACAATGCACACGAGGCGAGCGACCGGTCGCTATCCGCCTATTTGATGTTAGTACAACAGCGGCGCCGTGTTTGCGTTGAGGCCCATATTGATTGCCACCCCTGTCGCCACCCTCGCCGGTGGTACAGCCACACCATATCGTGCGATACCACCCCCGAAGCATACACCATAGGAGAGTACGTACCACAGCGAGCTGCATACTCCACACGTATACGCTCCCAGATTGTTGTGTCGGCGCAGAGTACAGTTTGGCCGGCAGGTATACCGGCGACTAGTTACTACTACGTCACCGAGCGATATTAACAGCGACAGCATCGTTGTCAGCCGCAGCGCCGCTAGCCCAGATTAACATAAAGCTAACGTTGGTCCCTGCCTCTTACACCGCGGCATGCTAAACCGATCCTCGTCAATGGTCCAATGATCAGCTCCCTTATCTCATCCCTGTATATCATCTGTTTATTTAATCCTTCGCTCGTTTCTTCTTTTCGTGTGATTCTTCAATCGAATTGCGATAATACGATTTAATTCAGTGCAATGATACGTAAATGAATCAAAGTTCTTCTCTTTCTCCTCTTAACAATCGCGATATATTACTCTGCTCGCAGAAATGCAAACATTTTTATTCTCGCTGTAAAAATAAATTTATATTTTTTTCCATTATATTCTCTCAGATATATGAATATGAACAAGAAGTATATTTTTATATTCTCACTATTCCGAGTTTTTCAGTAAAAATATATAATATTATAATAAAAAATCATAAAGATATAGTGTTAGTAAAAATAAAACAATGACAGCATGTTACTTTTCTCTAAACATAAAGTTAGAAATAATGATAATGCGTTGTATGATGAAGGTTCAACTGGTTGAACGGTGACAGTTGAAGGGAGTTTAGACTTGGTCATAATGGTGATAATGTTCGCGGTGGCGGGGGTGGAACGTAAGCCTTCTCTCGTATCTTTTAATTATTTAGCCGAGCAGGATACGAGTTACGTTAGTTATAAATGCGCTTTCCTCTGCATGCTCGGGTGAGGTTTATGACCCTAAACCAGTTAAGTTGGGAAACACCAGCGTTCGTCGTATAAACTGTAAAGGGATTTAACTTTCCTTTCAGAGCGAGCCCCGTTACCGGACTGGCATTTTCCCTCTGCCTGCCTGCAAAATTCTAAACCCTCCTATCGCACTAATCCCCTGTGTTAAATTACCTGTTATTTTCCTCATGCTAATATCTCATTAGTAATTTTCTTTCTCGCATTCTAAGCAACCGGTTTTTTCGCGACCGAAAAATGTAACGATTAAAACCGAACCGAGACGTACGCGGCGAGTTGCTTTATCTACGTGTAAATGAAGAGCGTTTTAACAAACAAAAAGTTTTGAGTTATTTTAAATTGTCTGCGCTTGATAAAGTATAAAACGCGCGTTCTGTTTTCTATAAATACCGCCGTTCATTCATTACTTGCGTTATTGAGCTGTGGATACAAGCTCGCCTTCATTAAAATTCGTCAAGTATGTAACATTTACGAATTTAGAATGAATTTTCAATGACTTGTTTGAATGTTACAAATAAAATCATATATAATCAATAGACGAATACCAATAACAAATCGCATGAATCTATATATACCGAGGCAGAATTAAACGTTTTACCACTAATGGAAACGTTACAAGGATTGAACCGCGTTCTCTACTAAGCGCAAGCTTCCAGAAATCTACCCTCCTTCGAAGAAAATGATGCGTGGGTGACAAATCAGTCGATTGAGCCGCGATACCCTCAGCCGGACCGGGCAGCCGCGGTTGTAGCGTTGTCGAGCTGGCGTATGGTGGAGAGGAACCAAGGGGACAAAGGGGGAAGAGGGGGGGCAGGGAAGGGGGGAGGCGGAATGGCTGGATGGGTAGCATCGGATTCTATCTTCACGTATTGATCAACGCCTCGCCACCCTCCTACGGCCGAGGGGGGAAAGCCCCGATCGCCACCCCCGCAGCTGCCGGCCGCAGCTACGGCCA
Organism: Formica exsecta; assembly: GCF_003651465.1. Classification (NCBI taxonomy): domain Eukaryota; kingdom Metazoa; phylum Arthropoda; class Insecta; order Hymenoptera; family Formicidae; genus Formica; species Formica exsecta. The sequence goes on from NW_021853485.1 coordinate 3,137,243, forward strand.
CTGGACCGACTACTGGACTTGCTTGCGCGTGTGCGTGTGCCCATATAAATGTGCCTCATCTCCAGCGTTTCGGACTATAACCGTCAGCACACGCATGTTCATCCCATTCGTCTGAATACGGGATGAACGCTGTACGGCACCTGTTATTTCGTGGCGTACATTGTGGAGGATTGATTGTTCTTTATGTATGACTCTGCCTACACAATGAGTCTCGTCTAATAATAGCCGCTTGACTCTTAAAAACTATATAAGCCCATTAATCTTGACGTTTGATAATATATATCTTTGGATATCGTGGAAAATATCAATTTTTTGCAAAATTTTTGTATTGTTGTCTAAAAAATTTAATATTTGGCAGATGTCTTTTTAAGACTAAATATTACGATGGTATGCGTTTTTCAAACAATGTTAAAAGTTGAAATGTTAAGTAATATGGATATATAACAATAAAAATGGAACTCAATTTCGTATTTTGTTTCGAAACAAGAGAAAAGAGATCTGATTATAACTTCTATATAACATTTTCTTCTCTTTTATTATTTCTTTCTGGTACGATAGATTATTCTGTCTCTTAATCTAATCAATAATTGCAAATTTTTTTTTTCTATATATATTCAGCGTTAAATTAAATATATTTTTAAAATATAGATGCGTGTGAGATTTTACAACTCATTAAGTCATATTTATTATTTTTCATATATATATATATATTAATGAATATTAACTTTTGATATTCAGTTGTACAAATTACACACAATACATCTTTAATATCATCAAATGTCTCCTATATCTCTTCCTTGAAAATTAGACATGTCAAAAATTTTAAAAAAGAGTTTATCGATAACATAAATATTTGAGAATATACGAAAAAACGCAATATAAAATTATTAAGTATTTTGCGATTGACGTTCAAATCAAATTCTGTTGAAAGATTGAAGGAGATAGGAATGCGAAAGAGAGACGAACAGACAGACAAACAGACAGAAGAATTTCTTTTCCGTTTCTTAATTTCTCCGTATTCTCAATATCTCGACTGATTATGGCGGCGTCGAAGATGGGAGTCCGAGGAGGCCAGCGGCCAGTGGCCGGTGCGGGTTATTGGATGGCCGCCTCGCACTTGTCACGAGCGTGTGGCCGTCAGAGGAGATGGGGTCGGGACCGGAGAGAAACAGAGACACAGAGAGAGAGACTCGGGGAATCGGGATGCTGGAGAGTGCTTGGAAGTTGAGGATGCACGAAGGGTGCGCGGTGAGACGAACGGGTAGGTTGGAGGAGGATTTGGAGGGGCTGTGAGAAAGCATCATAGGCATTCCGTAAGACATACAGCCTTCTCCATGGACGCCCGAACGGAATAGAGGGGTGCTGGTCAGTGAGGGTTCTCTAGTTCTGCTAGTGACCACCGCGTCAATACATGGGGTCGCCGGAAAAAGGGGTTGCGCTTGCGCGAAGCCATACACATTCTGGCATACTTGCTGACCGGACAGTTTCACAAATCATCGGCGTGTTACTGACTGTATCTCTTTGTCAGGCTGACCATAGGAGGAGGAACGCCGATCGATCTATCGGATAGACGATAGAAGAACGACAGATGTCGGGAAGCTTTTAATGAATGCGAGAGAGAAAGAGATGAATCCGTCTCGAATGACTGTAACAATTCGATGATAATATCATGGTGCGATGTAGGAAGTGGGATATTTCAAATTTCTTGATATTAGAGTTTCTTTTTATTCACAATTATTAATTTCTTGGGAAAAACTTTATAAAATATTATTACATATAATATATAAATATTAATATCC
>NW_021853485.1:3140294-3176834 GCF_003651465.1 Formica exsecta
TTTTTAAATTTTCTAATTTATATATATTTTTTTATTTTTATATCTACGTATTTTTTTGCTACATTATAATGTTATGCAAATTCGAAACGGCATGTTCTTCTTACATTATATTTTTTATATATGTATATAATTAAACGCGTATAAATTAATTATATTATATTACAAAAAAAAAATATTGATAAGCTGTTTCGACAAAGACAGATTTATCGATGAAATAAAGTATGGGTTAAAAATTGTTATTTGTTAATTGTGTTTGGATTTCTTCTGGTCAGCTTAGGTCCTTCTGTGTAGTTCCCTTAATTTGACAGAGAAAATCATTACGTTCGATACTAATGCTGGGTAATCAAGGGAATAAGATAACATAATGAAGGTTCATGGACTTTCTTTCGTGCGCGTTCGCAACCTTTTCTATCTTCGCCTAAGGTTAAGATCTAATCGAATTATAGGTAGCAACATACACATCTAATCCTGCTCAGGCAGAGTTACTTTTAACTGAGCGAACGCTCATGTGGCGATATGATTGACTTTTGTTTGAAAAAATATTTATATAGATTACAAGTTTTAATATAAATTCTAGATTTTGTCCACGTAGCATTAATTAACCGCGGAAATTATTATAATTAAGGAGATTGAATCAAATACCAAATATGAACTGCAACAGCATTCATTTCCAGGGTGTGGCTGATGGACATAGTTTGAGAGGGTAGCACCCCGACTAATATTCTGTACATGTATGTGCGTGTGTGTCCCCTTATGTCCAATATTAACTACATTTATACGCATTGTCTCCGATTAATCTAGTGCTCTTCTATTTATTCCGACTCACCCCTGTCTCCGTTACTGAAAACGGCTAGTTTATGTACTGCTCTCTAGTATCGTAATAAAATAGACGATGCAAGATTTGCAAAATATAAAGAATAAATTAATGATCACTATAATGATGATTTTCATTATTTATAATCAAACTTAAAATTTAAAAGTACGATGATACCATCTTCGAGACTGCAAAAACGCGGTGTTTATTCCGGAATTTATTAATCTTTCAATGAGTATCGTAGAAGGATTTATAATAAATTATTATTAGTTTAAAAGAGCTCTTGAAATTTTCTTCTTTCATCCCGAGCTTCTCCGGCGCGATAAATATCAACAGCTTCAAATAAGCACCGTTTATCCTCGAAAAAAATCGCAGGTCGTAACTTGGCGGACCTCTTTATGTGACGTGGCGGCCCCGCGCATTCTGCTGTCCTGACGTATATCGACCATGGTATTCGTGCCGGAGGAGACAGAAGCGAGAAGCGCCTTCCTGTCGAGCTAATGTATTCAAATCGTATGCCTCCCGCCACTGCGCACCGTCGATATATTAAATGGAAAGATTGCAAATTTCCCGACATAAAGTGCCCGGCGTAAGACTAATGGCGCGGAGGGCCGAGGGTGCCGCGGAAAGAGGGAAGGGTGCCGCCGTCGCCGGCGTTACCCGCGCACGACGGGTGTCGGTCGCGCGGCATAAAAGAGCGCGCGAGGGACAGGAACCGATGTGGGGAAGGAAGAGGGGGTGGGGAGAGGGGGGGGGGATGGACCCCGAGTAAAAAGGACCCGTCTCGTGAGTGATTAGAGCCCCGCATGGCGCGCGCATAGAAAGCGAGAGTGTGTAACGGGGATGGCTCGTGGGGTCAATCTGAGGCTAATCAAATCATGCAGGTTCCGACCGAGTCCCGTAGTCGTCGTCCTCGTCCTCGTCGTTGTCGTCGTCGTCATCGTCGCCACGGGGGATTCTCTACCGCGTTATAATTCCCGGTGCCCGGAGCTCCCCACTTTTGATTAACTACGTATAATGATATTACCAATATTCAAGAGATACTGAATCAAAAGATTGAATAATTGATGATAGTTAATGTAGCATCTCCGATCATGTGTTTGCGACAGCTCTCTCGACATTTTATTTAAAGTATTGTATTTCCAATGTTTCTATTATTGACCAATTAACAGTGGATCTAATATAGGTTGCCATGTCGCGCGTATTTTCTCTTAATCATTCTTTTTAATTTAACAATATCCGTTTCCAAAGCTTGCCATATGTTACAATCTAAAAAAAAAAAAAAAAATTCTACCGTCAAGCAGACGCGACATTGTTCTTGATCAATCTCATTAAACTTTCAGAAAATTAGCGAATTTGAGAGTTGCATATTTCATAGACGCGCTTGTCGGTCGTGCACCGAATTTGCTCCATTGTCGTCTACGATAATGGACCTGTCACCGTATTTAACCAACCGGTCAATCTCGACTATCAGTCTGCAACGTTAATATCAAAACTGTGAGACGATTCTCCTTTAATCGATTCCGATTTCGAGTCGTCGCATCGATTCGTCGGGCGGATCATTACTATCGCCAGAGAGACGTTGCATAAATCGGAAAAGATATTCGCACGGATCGGCTAGCGAATATATATTCGCGCGAGGTTAGAGAACTGCGGAAGATAAGCAAAGCGCGGTGCGGTGTTGCATATTGATTGACGCGTCTGCTGCCGGATCAGGAGGCGAGGGCGGAGAAGAAGAAGAGGACGTAGACGGAGAACCGAGGCGGAGATCGGGTATAGACGGTGGGAGTGCGGAGAGGGAAGGTGTAATGAAGCACCGCGCAGACACACCGCCATGAATATTCATAATCTAATACCTGAACTGAACTGAACTGAGGCGGGACGAAGTCTCATCATCTCTAGGCCTTCTGCTATATTAGACATTATTGGCGAGGTGGCTGCCACGGAGACAGAGAAAGAGAGAGAGAGAGAGAGAGAGAGAGAGAGAGAGACGGTTGCGAGGATGCGGGTTTGGGTGAAATCTCCTTATGTCGACTTGGCTCGCATTTAATCCTTTTGTCAAATCCTATTGCGCTTTGATACAATATCTTCATATGAATATTTTTAATTAAAGCTTAAGGACCTGGCATAGTTTGCGAGAAATAGTTTCTTAAGATTTATATATATATATATGTTTAAATCACTTCCTCTTCTTAAACAGATTTTTTTCTTTTTAACACTTAAAAATATTCAAGTTACTATAATCGTCAAATATTAAAAAGTTATAACGAATAATGATTATTATACTAAACATACATAATTGTTTAATTTGTCTAAAAATAAGGCGGTATTATAGTTATAGGGGAGTGGAATATTTTAATTCTTCCATTGCTGTCAGTTATTTTTTTTTTACGATTACAATTACGCACAATATTTTACAGTAGTAGATAAATTTATTTTATACGTCGCGTGAAAATAAAGCAAGTTATGACATGAAACATGCATATCTCGAAAGTCGACGCGATTTCCGAAGTATCGTTCGACTATTTGCATATGAAAAAAGAGTTGTAAGCCATGAAGCCACGTTCTGGATTACTTCTAAAGCTCGATTCGCACGGTAAGCAGCTGACGGCGGCATAGCGGCGCGCTCCTCTGTCGAGTCAATATCCGCGCGATATTGCCGTTTTATGATAATGTTATCAGCGCCCGGCTCCCGATGAGCTAGCGCGATACCAACACCGGCTTACGTGCGTGCGTGTACGCGTAACCATCGCGCGGTGACATACGTGTATGTACGCTCCAGGCCGGGAGTTTCATCAAACCCGGGATTTAGTAATCTATCGAGATTTATGAACGGCGGTTCATCCCTCTTCGTGCGCCCGCCGCCCACCACCTCCCCTTCACCCTCTCCACCCCCTCGTCGTTCCTACTGATTGTACCCATTTCCCTTTCCCGCGCGTCTCCCGCTCCTGCAGCTTTCTATCCTTTTGGATTTTTATCGTTCGCACACAGAGATTGAACCGCATCTCACCAAAAAGGTTGATTGAGCCGGCTCTAAGTCGATCTGATTAGAATCTCTCGCTGATCGACACGTGTTTTCCATTAGTTGACGATAGAATTTTATCATTTTTTTTTCAAATTTTAACGCTGGTTTTTATTATCGCCAAATATCATTATATATCGATAACAGAGATGTTCCAAGATTATCCAATATATTTTCAAAGACGGATATTAAGATGTACGTGAAAAATAGCGATATCAAAGTTTTGACGTAAAGCATTGATTGATAGCAATAAATTTAGTATCGAAGATTGAAGAAAAGAAGTATTTTTGCGAATTAATCCTTAAAGAAGGCAATAAATAACAAGATTATCTTTTATTTAATTTTTTTTTGTTTTAATAAAAGATATTTCAAAAAACATTAAATATGAGGCTTACAATTATTTAGGGAGAGAAGAAAATGTATTAGTATTAAGTATTAAAAAATTGCGACATTTGATATATTCATTATCAAAATTGACACGTCAAAAATTTGTTCTAAAATTTATAATTAAAATTATTTCTGCACAGAGAGAGGAATAATCGTTCTATAATTCGTGCAACGGAAAACCATGCAATCGTACAATGTCCATACCTCTTATGCCAACACTATAATCCGTTTAGTTTTGGGATTGATTTAAAAAGCAAGGAATCCCCATGAGGAAAAGGCCGCGTTTTCTGCCGCGAATAAACATAAATAGAGAATAAAGTTTGGGCTGCATCGGGTCGCGTCTTCCGGCTTATAAAGTATTCGTAAAGAAGCGAATCGGGCGAATCGTGGAACGATGGGGTTGAGCGGGAGCGATCGGGGCGGTTTTGGTAGGTAGGAATACGAGAGACAGGTCGAGGGTTACACTGAGGCGACGAGACGCGACAGGTCCTCGAAAAGGATGCCACGCTACAGCGGGAGAAGGCGCGACGAAGTGGCGCGCTCGATGGGGATTTTAGTTTGTTCAAGTAAATTATATTCACAGAAGAGAGAGAGAGAGAGAGATGTATATATATCCGTCCGTCTCCCTCGTGTCCGCAACTTTCTTCACTCACTGTCTCGCTTTTGCGCATTAGTCGTGACGCAAATTACAAGCTTCCGCGACGGCCGTCTCGCTGCATCCCCAACCAGACACAACCCTCCACCCGATCCGCTCGCTCGCTCACCATCCGCCTGGCAAATTCTCCTTGCCTATCATGAATTATTAATTAATTGTTTCAATTAACGGCGCAATTTATTATTCAACTCGCGACGACATCCGCATCGCGGTCGGCGCGTTGATTCCGAGCGGGCGCTATCGTGGACGAACAATTGCGCAAGCAGGCTCGAGTGCAAATGCAAATTGGGAATATACATTTATTTGTTTGTCGAAATATAATGCATATCACTGTAGCAGTATTAAACGCGTGAAACAATTTTATGCTTCTCGTAAATCACATTTACCTGTTTTTATTAGGGAGTTATTTTCTTTGTAGAAAACACAAGCACAAAAAAAATGTTATCTTTTAAATAGTATTTTAAGTAACCTACTACAAATAAAAAAAAAAATAATTTTGCAAATTTTTTGGTCTATAAATATAAAAGGTTAAAAATTGAAATAATTTTGGATGTATGAAATCTATTTATATATAACATTAATTTCTTTTTCAATAAAAATAAAAGAAAGATTTTCAGCGATTGTCTAAAAGTATAAACGCATTTCATAATATAGTAACATAGAAAAGGATAACTGGAATAGCAATATATACTTCAGCAGAAGAAAAAAAAATACGCTACCTGCTTGCATTACGTCAGTTCAATCGTGAAATGAATATTTACCTTCGGCACCCTAATCCAACGAGTCAGCTATCTCTTGCTCGCTTATTAATGGGGATATCCCACCCCATTCGCCCATACCTTCCTCCCTTTTCGCCTATTTACCGCTCAGCTCGGCAGACACGCAAACCGCAAACTTTGATAACCAAGCGGCCAATTTCCGGTTGCGGTTCGGCGATCGGTAGAGTACTCGACTCAACAGCGTGTTAAGTCTGATCCAGATTGACGTACGTTAATTCGCATGGTGAAAGACATGTTCCTCGTCATCGCGAATGCTGATTGATTGAATGCATACATTGACTGTGATTTCAATTGCTGTTGTTTCATTATAAGTATAATTATTTTATGATATTTCAATCATCTTATATATATATATAAAATATCTCTTTTTCTCTCTCTTTTTATTTTGATATATATATAAATAATTATAGACATTATTAATTTTATTATTATAACTTTATGCATTAATATCAATATATGAAATAATCTAAATAATTCAGACTTTTACAATTGTGTAAAATAATTTGATTAGAGTTAGACATTCTAAAATATTATTTTTTATTTATAAACATAATTTTTTCAAGACATAATTTATTTTGCTACTATTCTATCTAGAGCAAAATCTGAAATATTTATTTCAGACATCCAGACATTCTTTCTCACATTTAAACTTTTATAGCTTTAATATAAGACTTCTCTTTTGAATATTAAGGACGCCAGTTGAGGCAAAAGATGGGTTCGCGTGACGGCCACCATCGGGTCGCTGATTGTTTGAACTAAGCAGTATGATGAGCGCCAACCTCGATGTTACTACTTGACGTGACGCCAACCATTACGTTGAAACCACTTAATTATAATATCGCCCAGAATTAAACTCTATCCGGCGCGAGCACGTACTTGTACCGCAATTATTGCCCACCCCTTGTTATTACACGCAAAAGCGAACGGAATTGGCTTTTCCAAAGGCTTCTTTCTTAGTCATCTCTATAGATAATATACGATCCCATTCGGCACAATATTCTTTTCAATAATCAGGCTCAGGAGTATAAAGCGTGTCTTGTAAATTAATATATTTTATGTGCAAAATGTATATTTTAGATTAATATAAACTGATGCGATTTTTAGCTCGAACTTTGATTAAATAATTTTTTTTTTTGTTTATGTAGTAATAAGTGTGTTGCTATTCTTTTTAGTGATTTAATAACCAATGAAATGATAATTCTACATGAAAAGATAAAAGCTAAAAATGTAAAATAAAATTTCTTCAATATTTCAAAATCTTGCGTTTTCAGGAAAATTAATACTGAAAATCAAATCATTAGCATATTTAGGCTTAAACTTGAATGATCTTTACATCACGACAGGATCGATATAACGCGTGAAAATGTTTTTGACGATGGCAATTCTTTTGACATTACGCGAATTCGCGTAAAATCGTGTCAATGCTTATCTATCTGCATTATTTTTATCGCGGTGGGAATAGCTGAAATCCCACATTTTTTATGGGGGGCCGGCATGTTGCGGTTCGGATGGAAGCCGGATCATCTACAGATAACAGAGTGACAGTGAGCATGAGAAAAATTAGCGATGTACGCACGCTTGTAATCCCATTGAATGGCAGTAGGACACATCAAATGGCTGATCCACGTGACGGGAAACGTGTCGAGAATTACAGTACATCCCCGCTGCATTTCGACAATAGATCATTAAGGATATATTATGACAAGACAGTCGTTTACAGGGGATAAGTAAACGTCTCGCGTTTGCGTGGTAGATCGCTCGTTTTTCCATGCCGTTATACTGTTAGCTTAGTCGTAAATAGAGATTGACACAGTTAACTTTCTACTACGTGCAAGAAAAAAAATTGTGCTATATCGTTACATATTTCCTATTTCAAATGCATATTGTTTAATTATAAATTAAACTGAAAATTTTATCAAGAAATTTTTCGAGAAGATTTGTTGAATGAATGAAATTTGCGCGTACGTAAATCTCGCACGATCTCTGCGATGAAAGTTCTCTCCGCGAAAAAAAATAATTTTTTATCTCTCTGCGATGAGTCGTCATCGCGAGTGTTCGATTGACCGCTTTAGGGGTGTGTGTAGTCACCGGGGGATAACCGGCCACGCGTAAGGAAAAGGCGTATTATGTATATTAGGGGTGTCGAGGATCAGATAGCCAGGGCATTTAATAATGCTGTTCCTGTCAAAACATACAGTGAAACCAACTGAGGGTATAATGTAGATAAATTACTCTATAGAGAGTGAATGAGGGACAAAGGGTGAAAAAGAGCGCGAATGGAAGAAGGAGAGAGGGAAATATCGGGTGTGAGCATAACCCCTCTCTTCGACCCTCGTCTCGGCTATTACTTGTTACCATCCCGATTGCACAGGGGTTGTTTTAATATGAAGTCGACGCCTAGACCGAAGTTTTACGCTTAACTGTATAAACATCACCCCGATGGTATCATAAAATAGCTAGAGATATATAAAAGTTTCGAGAGCAACGTAGTCTCATATGGATTTATTTTTAGTAAATCTTTTAATGAATAATATTACAATATATATTTATTTCTACTTTATTGTAACATTAAATTAAAAAAAAACTTTATATATATATATATATCTTATTTTTTATTTTCCGATTGTTTTAAAAATATCACGGATTTACAATTGATGAAAAAATGTTTTCCAAATTTTCTTAGTAAAATTTAAAATATTGAGTAGGAGTGATAAGATAGAATGTTTCTAAAATATATTGATGTGTAGAAGATACTTTCAAAATATTGCACAATTGTTTTATATATTATCTAAAAAATTATATTTATTGTGGAAAGTTAAAGTTAGGATGGAATATCCTAAATAATTTCAAACATTTTTAATTAATCGATCGATAGTTATCAATTCTTGTTGTACGTTAATCATCTCGAAATTTGCAACTAGGTTGAATCTGATTGTAGAGAGAATTGTTATCTGTTATCTGTTTTTTTATTATCAATCTACGATATACAGTAAAATGAAAAAGAATTAGTAATTAAAATAACATGGCGTTGTTATTGTCGTCTCATGGCGATCCAATTCTTTCCAAGTTTTTCGAAATAGCAGCGAAACATTGCAACGATTCGAGTTAGTGCTGTGATGTTAGTTTTGACCAAATATTTGTCGATGGAAATGGAACCTGCTCGGATAGTCGGTGCTATTGATTGATTTTTTATTTTGCGTTGAAATCTAATCTCGATGTTCCTTTTCAAAATTTCCGTTATTTATTCTTCTTTCTTGTAGCGACATGGATAGACGTATTATAAACTATATATCGATTATAGCAGTCTCATTAGAATTATAAAATTTTATTTATTTATGAGTAATCTAAAATTAATTCCTATCTCTTTTTATAGACATTGAAATTTTATTTGCATAAAAATTATATAAAAAAATATTTTTTTAAATTATAGTATTTTTTATTTCTTATAAAGAAAAAGAAAGAGAGAAATCTTTTAAATGCTTTTCTTATTTAAAGTATGAAGGAGATCTAAAAAAAATATATATATTTCTTTCTCCTCAATCTTTTTTTTGTATTTTTATAAATAGTTTTCTAAAACACAAGAATTATTTCGTGGAAATTCGGGAGATATGTATGTCAGACTTGCAAGAAATTCTGCAGCCTTATACGTTTCGCAATTCAACAAGTCCGGGGTAGCCGAGCCGAATATGTAATCAGACCGCGCAGCACGTTAGTACAACTAATTAGTCGGGTACAACACACACAATGCTCGGATAATATTATATTACTGCGGAGTGGCGAAGAATGGATGTAGCTGCCGCACCGGTAGCTGAAGACCGAACCAGGGTCTCGTCGGCGCGCTGGATGAGCAGAATTGAGCTACTAAGTTATTCACGTCGCACTCCAGTCATGCTCGACGCGCCCGACTAGACTGTTCCGCGAGAAAGCTCGCGCTATGGTAGCTCGGGGCCAGATTGGCGGATAAGGGCGAATTGTCGAGTCGTTAAAGCTAGTTTTCTCGTAAAGACACATTCTTCGCTTCTCCGCTTCCACTCGCGATTACAAATCACCTCGCTAAACCTATTTTATCGTTCTATATATACATGTACGCTACTTTTCAATTTTTAATTTTTTTTTTCAACCGGCGCAATCTCTGCAATCATTCGCTATCTATTTTTAAGAGCTTGACATTATTTCGAATTTTTAGATTTGCAAAATTATTTTGATCGTTTCAGAAAAATAAGGACGATCAAATAATTGAGTCATAACCAATCATGCTAAAAATTTGTTCATTGATGTTTTAGCATTTTATCGCTTTTATCAGAAAGATAAACTTGAAATACGTAATTTATACAATAATTACATTATGTAGGAAATATATATATATATATTAAAAAAAAGAAAAATAATATATAAAGAGAAAATAGATAAATAACAGATAGATAAATAACAATAACTAAAAAATAAAGAAACAGAATGTCTTATCTCAATATGTCTTATGTCGATATGATTAAAAAAAAAAAAAGACTAATTATTTATATCTGTTGATACAATTTTTCAAGATTGTATGTACATATATCGTTCGTCGAATCGAACGTATTTCTCCGTCTTTTCCAATTTCGTTCTTAGAAATGGAGTTTCGATGGAGTTGATGAGGTTTCCTCTAGAAAATACACACTCGACGTGGGTATGCCGGGCGGCAGAGATGCAGGGGTAGAGACCAGTCTCAAAGTTTCTTTTTTTTTTCTTCGCGGGGGAATGTATCTCGGGGGCAAGAGTGGTACGAGTCAAGGGGTTTGGTCAGCAGCAAAGATGGACCACGCGATTCTATTGGTCAGATGTGATGCGCATGAGCCGTGGGGGGTGAATGAGAAACGACGGCAACCTGCAATATAACCTGAAGAAAGACTCGATCGGAGTCAGGTCACGTAATGTTCCTCCACCTCTTCGGGCTCTACTTTATAACTTCTATTAATCCTTTCGCATCGGGGCTTAGGTTGTCCTAATGAAAAATCCCTTTCTCGCGACTAAATACGACTATTGTTTCGCCTCTTTGTACGTATCTTTGTATGTAAGACGAGAGAATGAAAAAATCCCGATAATCGTTTTATGCCAAATAAATCGTGACGATTTTCCGAGTTGTCCCGAGTATATACTATATCGAGCTGAAATAGCTAAAGAGGTGCTCAAATCATTTAAAGGGCTAATTAAATTTCGCCGATTGACAGTAATAATACCACGGGATTACATTTCTTCAAAGAGTTGTCTTGCAGGATATCGTCGAGATGGATTAATTGGGTCAACGGTTGCTTAATGCCATTGCAAATCTAGAACGGGTAGTAGGGAAGGTAGGACCGACGATCTCTCCCCTTCCCGATTCATTCTCGTGGAAAATGAACAGAGAAGTTGTAGCATGAGCCATTGCCACGACATCTGCGCTAATTTCACACCAAGCTGACTGCGTCCAGCGAGCTACCCATCTACCCGAATAGTCCGCTATCCTGACTGACTGCTTTGCCACGGTAGTAGTGCTAATAATCAGGCAAGAGTTGCCGCACGCAATGTCCATCTGAATTGGAAAGCTCTGTTTCGAGTTATCGAATCTACCGCAAAGCGTTATTGCGTAATTCTGTTTAAGTGGCCAACCACGGCGATATGTGTCATCAATTATATATATTTTTATCATATATATATATCATATTTTCTTATTACATACTTATTCACTCTGTATAATGTATTTATATTACGCGCGTATGGGAATCGTTCTTCTTGTATGTGTGTGTATGTGTGTGTGTGTGTGTGTGTGTGTGTGTGTGTGTGTGTCACCGTGCCTGCGCTTACCTCCTCGCGGACGAGTGTGTACACATTCGGATAGAAATTCAGACCGCTACCGCACCGGTTGCCGGTATACATGGAATTTGATTATAAATAAATGCGAGCGGGGGTGAAGCCAGTCCAACCAACCATCTCGCGTGGTGCACACGGGGATGGAAAGTGGATAGAGAGAAACGGAAAAGAGAGAGAAGACGAGCGCGGGACGGAAACGGGTGGAAGGATAGGGGGAGATCATTTTCCGAGTTGTCCCGAGTATATACTATATCGAGCTGAAATAGCTAAAGAGGTGCTCAAATCATTTAAAGGGCTAATTAAATTTCGCCGATTGACAGTAATAATACCACGGGATTACATTTCTTCAAAGAGTTGTCTTGCAGGATATCGTCGAGATGGATTAATTGGGTCAACGGTTGCTTAATGCCATTGCAAATCTAGAACGGGTAGTAGGGAAGGTAGGACCGACGATCTCTCCCCTTCCCGATTCATTCTCGTGGAAAATGAACAGAGAAGTTGTAGCATGAGCCATTGCCACGACATCTGCGCTAATTTCACACCAAGCTGACTGCGTCCAGCGAGCTACCCATCTACCCGAATAGTCCGCTATCCTGACTGACTGCTTTGCCACGGTAGTAGTGCTAATAATCAGGCAAGAGTTGCCGCACGCAATGTCCATCTGAATTGGAAAGCTCTGTTTCGAGTTATCGAATCTACCGCAAAGCGTTATTGCGTAATCCTGTTTAAGTGGCCAACCACGGCGATATGTGTCATCAATTATATATATTTTTATCATATATATATATCATATTTTCTTATTACATACTTATTCACTCTGTATAATGTATTTATATTACGCGCGTATGGGAATCGTTCTTCTAATATTTTATAATACATAAAAAACATATAGTTCTTATGATTTTTTGTTTCAGTAATTACCTACAAATATTACAAAAGAATATTCACTAACGGTGATTATTTAGTATATGTATAGCTAGCCAATGTCGTGATTTTATGTAATAATTTCAAATAGAGATTTTGGTACAATTATAATATAGTATAATTTATTTTCATTATACATTATTTTTAGAAAAAGCTACTATTAATACGAGAAATAAGTTTTGTTTTAAACATTTCTTTTTACGATTCTCTTTTTACAGATATTTTTATAAATACTAAATATATATATAAAAGATTACAACTATTTATTTAATTCAAGTGAGATAAAAAATAGATAAAAAGAAAATAGCGATAATGCAATATTACTGTAGCAAAAGATTAGATTTTCACTGATTCGTATTCATCGAGTATTATCTTCCGCAGCATCAATTTTTGTGTCTGATCGCGGGAAGTCGTTTTTTGCCGTGAACGAATTCGAGGTGGAGAATACATTTCTTTCGTTATTGAAGAAAACACCGACAGCGCTATAAGTTACCGACGAATATAAGAAAGGGACGGACGGGAAGGAAGGGGGGGGGGGGGGTAAGGGGGCAGCGGAGGGGTACGTGCATCAAGGAGTTTGGGTCCTGACATATAATACAGAATCGACAGTCGATGGGTTCGTGAGTCTGACAGGGGGAGCAAGAGCGCGGGCGGCGGATGACGGTCGGGGGGGAGGGAGGGTAACTGGAGGATACGACGAGATGGCGCGGCGTAGAATCCGGCTAGGGAACGAGGGGCGGAGGAGACCCTGGCCGGAGGTAGAGGAGGAGGAGAGGGTGGTGGAACAGGAAGCCACCCCCTCGAGGTTCGCTCGTGCCGCGCAGCACAATATCGCGGCAACATAACTCTTCTCCCCTCGTTCATTCCCCGCAACCCAGCGGAACGGCAGAAACATCAACCCTCATCCTCCTCGTCGGGTCGCTTCTCGCCCCGCGTCCCTCTCCACCCCCGACCGCTCTTTCGTTCTCTCTCTTCCCCTATCCTCACCCCTCGCTTTCGTCCTCACCCTCGCCGGAGAGCGCCCGACCGCCTCTCTTGTCCTCTTCCTGCCCCAACTTCATCCCCGGGTCCCCCTTCACACGCGCGCGCCAGGCTTCATCCAGCTACACCTCCGCGTCCCGCCCGCTTTGTTTCAATAATACTGTTTATATTGGAACGCGAAGCATTGATCTGTTTGCGCGGCGACCGCCTCGTGTCCGTCGCGCTCCAAGATGGACATATCGTACATATATAGGCGAGGGAGAGAGGGGTGATTCTGTAGTTCCGATACGTTTTCGAATACGCACCGGTATTATCCAGTTGGACACTATAAGAAACGATACATTAACGGCGATCATTATTAAACTTTACTACAAGATGTTAAATGAGGATAGCATAGTGTGATATAATAATGTAATACTTTATACACGCACACACACGTATATGTATATAATACAGAATGCAATATATTGTTTTTGATATTGCATTTATCACGCGGTATGTTTTGACAAAAGTATAAACTTGCCTCTAAGAATAAAAATATGCAATAGTAGATAAACAATTTCATTTTTTTCACACGTGATTAATGCATTGTGAGTGTTGTGAAGATTGCAATTAAGAATGAATACTGTTTATCGATCCATTACATTTGCGCTTATAGATGGTGAAATAATTTGCATTATTATAGTGCTTATATTATAATAAAATTGCAACATTAATATATCACACTTTTTTCTTTTTGTGATAAATAATATTTCTAAGATAAATAAATATCTTATTTCACACACGCTTGCAATATATTGAAACGATTTTTATATTACTAGTAAACAGTTTGAAATAAATCTTGATAATACCATGAAGTGGTACGTAGGGTGTCCCTGATTCATCGCCTTTCCTTTTAATGGGGATACTAGCGGTCAAATTAAGAAGAATGGCGATTGCTTCAGTGTTAAGGGACTCGACAATCTCTGAATTACAATTAATTCCAAAACTAAGACTTTAATAATTAAAAAAGTTCAAGAGTATCATCAATATATAAGCATCAATATATAACAAAATTGTGTATTTTTAGAGAATATTAAATGGAATTTTGAATAGAAATTTTAATAGAAACCTTTCTCTGATAAACTTAATTATATTTTAATGTTCTCGAGATAAATAGAATAAATAACATAAAAAGATGAAAATAAATGAAGTGGTTTTTACTGGTAAAATATATAAAATTACTAGTTAGAATTCCGACACTGTATTTCCAAAATAGTTATTTTTATAATGATAGCAGCTATAGTTTTCTTCAGAACAAATAGTAGTAAGAAAAAGAAAGGAAAAGAAAGGGACGCCGTGTCGGCCATTGCGCAAAAAGTCATCTGCTTTTGAGCAGGCGATATCATTTTTCTTGATCATGTCTGTTAGGGTACCTTGCTGAAGGGTGAGTCGGAGGGATACTGAGGGTCGGACCCTCGATGCTGAGTCTTACATCTTCCCGACTCCGCCTTGGCTCCCGCTTTGATCAGCCCACAATCCCAAACACCCGCTATTATGGACGATCAATCCGAAAAATGAACTCGGTAATTCGTCCTAGAAAACGATTACCACGGCATAATTATCGAATTCTCTCTTGTACATAATCTAGCGTAATCATCTTTCTTTCAAAGTATAAACTCGTTTTTTCTTTTGCGTCAAATGTCTTAACGCACTTCAATTATAAAGAAAATATAATTAGTGTAAGCTACTTCTTTTGATTATAATCTAAAGACTTATAATCATATTTATTAGATATTACTTTTCATGCTGAATGTCGCTATGCAATGCTGAGTTTATTGCTTTAATATTAAAATTTTATTGAATATCAACGTGATAGAATTAAATTTAAATTATTTAAACAGAAATATTGTTAACGTTTCTATCAATGCAGTAATATATTAATCCTCAGGAATATTCGTAAACTATTTACATTTCCTTAAGTAACTTCCATTGCCGAGGCGAAGCGGACTGTAACATGACGGTTTAAAGAGGGATTGTAACGAGGATGACCGCATTATTCAGGACGCGTTTGGAACAACATGGCAGCGAAAACCTGGGGGATGCTGTGGGAGGGATAAGAAGGGGAGAGCAGCAATCTTCTTGGCGCGTCTCTCCCGTGCAGCCAACAATCCGCGTCGATAAATAAAGGATTGGCTGCTCCTCGGTCAATATTGATTTTTAAATTGACCGCCGAGCGAATCCGCGCCTTCCCGCTGCCTCTCGCGACAAGGGAGAGAGAGAAAGAGAGAAAAAGAGAAAGAGGAAGAGAGAGGTGGGAGAATTCACCCTCGAACTCGCGCGCGTTTATCTACGTGTCCGTTCGCTCATGTGTGTATGTATGTGTGTGTATGTGTGTGTGTGTGTGTGTGTGTGTGTGTGTGCCTGCGCTTACCTCCTCGCGGACGAGTGTGTACACATTCGGATAGAAATTCAGACCGCTACCGCACCGGTTGCCGGTATACATGGAATTTGATTATAAATAAATGCGAGCGGGGGTGGCGGTCCACTCCGTTGCATCCATAATGCAGAGACACGGTGTGTTTGCGTTCCCCTAAACATCCCTTGTGTGTTTTCGGATACTCTTGATGCCCGGTTTGTCTCTGCCCGGAGAGTTTCCACTACGAAATTCCGTTATCACTCCTATGTATGTATATATCCGCGTCGTTCACGGAGATTCGCTTTTGAATTTTCGACGGTGGCTATTTCGGCAGCATGCACTATCGTATCCATGGTCGATGTGGTCGTGCCGCGAATGTCGCGGCTCGAAAATCGCACGAGAGCGAAACAGATTGAGCCAAGTGTGCAGATTTCGACCAGACTCGGAAATGACAAATTACAGACCAGCGGTTTCGCACGGATTTATCACATGTATTTATTCTCAATATTTAATCTGTGTTTTATAAAGAAAATAACTAAGAAGCGCTGTATAATTAAAAAAATAAAAATTCTATTTCAGAACCATTTCTTATATAAGTTTAATATATTTTAGAATCGTAAATAGAATTTTTTATCTATATTTTATAACAGATCAAATATTGAGTGGGAGAGTATCAGATTTAATATGTTCATTGTGTAGAGCATTGGTGAAATATATATATTTTAGCGGCACGTACACAGCCTGAAAGAGGGCAACTAGCTTATCGAGGATATTCACCGAGAAACGGCGCAAAGGGGGATCGCACGCAGAACGATTAAAGATTCTTTGATGTTCTCCTAAAATGTTCCCGCTGAAAGGCTAACGTGTCTCGAGCAATTTCTGCAGGTGAGGAGGTTCTAGATTCTCGCACGCAGGGGGTCGTACGCTTCATTTAATTGTGGGTATTTGAACTTTATGGGGAAACTTCTGAACCCGCTTAATAACTTGGGGAATCCTTACGTATGCCTTAATGTTGAGTTAGAATATGTAAATTGAATTGCGCGACACCGCATATCGGCAAGCAAGATTAAAGTAAAATTGTATATAAACATATAATTATTTTTCGGTTATTAATGAGAAAGATTTATTTATTAATGACAATAATTTAATTAAAGTCGAGTCGTAAGAATGTGATTCTTATGATAGATAAAAGATCGATTTTCTCTTTTCATTTTTTCTAAAGATATTTAACGTTTGTATTTGTTGATTTTGTAATTATGATAAATAGCATCATTATAAATTGGCTATTTTTTGATATAATGATAAGAAAATAAAAGTGCAATAAATATAAAAGTTTAACAATATTTTTATCAAATGGAAGAAAATGTAGTTCATTTTCTTGTAAAATATATATCATTTTCCTTGTAATTGATTACGTTATTATATATCAATTAAACATCATAAGAATGTAATTTTTGATTATTTATTAAATATTTTAATATATTTTTTATATTTGTTACACACATTTTTACTATTGATATTTATTACGAGAACTTCATTATTTTCTATGTGTATAAAAATGTATTTTGCTAAATTATAATAAGTAAACGATTGTTCTTCATCTAAATTCTCAAGATTAGAAAATATCTCGTGACAAGTCCAAAAGACGGATAATGTTGCATTGTTGCTGGTTTTTCACCACCGCGGCTATGGAAAGACAAAGGCGAATGTGGAAATGGTAGATGTAAGAGCACAGATAGAATAGGAGGAATATCTCTGCGAACGCGGGAGAGGAAAGAAGCGGACCATCGCGCGTGTGTGCATCAGGGAGGAGGAATGGCAGAGTAGAGAGTAAAACGGGGAGCGAGAATGGCACACAGGCATATACACACACGCGCGGGCGCGCGTGTACACGCACCCACACCCACATCCGCCTACACACACACGCACACACATACACCCCCCCCCCACACACACACACACACAGAGAAATTCATCCCTGAGAATCGAGGCTGTGTGTCCACTAGTATGGCGGCTGGCCGCTCAATGCACTCTCCACCCCCGAGCTGACCGACGCCGGGCGTCGCGGCGGCCAGCCCCTACACGCCCGTTGCCATAGAAACGCGCTGTCATTAAAGCATCGCCTTATCATAACCGACGCGCGTCCTTTCTCTCTCTCTCCCTCCTCGGCCGCCATCTTTACACCCCCTTTGGGCTATCCCGTTGGGGAACCAGAGAGACTGCTACAACCCACTCTCTCCGCCGCGCGTTTCTCACCGCGTTTTCCTCCCTTCCTCATTCGCCTCTCGCTCTCTCTCTCTTCCTCTCCCTCACTACGGTTTTCCCGGCAGCGGCGGGCACGCTGTCCACGTTTCTCGTTCTGTCTTACTTGCTTGCGGGTAACGGTCGCGTGCGTGATGACGAAGATGGTGGGGAAGGCGGAGGGCGGAAGTTGGACGACGCGGCGGATCCTTTCGCCCTTCGGGCGACGTTCTCGCGCTCGAACTAGTGCTGGAGCTCGAGCTGCACGACTAGTTTCGGATGTATTCTAAATTGCGTCCGAATAGGACATCTCAACAGAGAGCAACTATATCTTTTTCTGTTTTCATAAGAATTAACGCACGATATGTTCGCTTTTATAACAAGCTAAGCAAGCTAAACAGGAATAAGAAATGTAGAAAAAGTAGATATACCTCCATAGTAGATATAGTTAATAGTAACTTGATAATATCATTTAAAAATAGATAATTAATATAAATATAGAGATAAGATACAGACATATACATATATATAACTTAATTCTTTGAAAATTATTTTAAAGAGAAACTGCGAATAGCTAACACTTATTAGTAGCAAACAGATCCAGTACGTATATTCATGTGAATAAGAAAACGAATATATATCAATTTTTTCAATAATTTCAGAAATCACCGAGATGTAGTGTGCTTTTATATTTCTGATTATTTTTTTCCGAAATTAATTAAAGTTCATATTTTTAAACATATAGTTTCTTTCATATTTTAAAAGTACTTTCATATAAAATTAACGAAATCATTAGCTTGAATGAATAATTTTTCTTACTTATGTTTGCCTCAGTAAAATAAATCGAATTTGCAACTCACCGAACTCACCCGTTACATTTACTCTTCCGTAGGTCTCATCAAAATATTTTGAAAGATATTTATTTTATTCTGTTTCGAATCTCACGATCATATACATGTAGCCGAAGATGCCTAATTCAGTCCGGGAGCATTGAATGATATGTACAAGTCCGGGTCTAAGGGTGTCTCGTTCTGCGAAATCGCGCGCACGGCATTGAGCCGGAACTGGAGTGTATTTCTGTGTATCTCATTAATTTTATTCCATATAATACGGCATCCAGTGCGACGCCCTTGACACGGCCGTGCGGTTGATTAATGAAGTCAGCTTGCCATTTCAAAAGTGTATCCCTCCCGCGGAATTCGAGTTTGATGTGCAGCTTTTCTCAGAGAATCTTTGATTTATCGTTCCAATAACACGCGAATAATCGAAACTGGCGCGAGGCGCCGCGAACTTTGTGGAGGCATTAGGAATAATTAATTGTCGCTGAAGCCCTTAACGCGACGGTGCGGTGAGTCGAAACAGCGGAAGCGAGCGAGCTAGCGAGCTGACGGAAAGCTTTTTAAAATGCCACCAAGATATAATTTATTTTAGGAAATTTAATATCCGTTCAAATTTATAGATTTATTTTTCGAAGTTTTCACATTCTTTTAACATAATTTCTTTTTCTCACGAAATATTGCAATTGATATTTTATCAGTATCTCTTTTCTGTACGTTGAATTTTAAATAGACTGCAGGAATTTACAGTTTCTTATGATATAATCTATAAAATTTTTATGACAGATTAGAGAATAATAATTATAATAATAATTATTGATAAAAATGGATGATAACTTTTAAAATCTTCCTTCATATCATATGCGTCTTCGGCAAGGTTATAGTGGACTTAAACGGAGAATCGATCTGGCGACAATATTCTAAAGTGATTATACAGCGAAATGTCGTCGGTGCGCGCGTGCGTCGACGATGTGTCGGGACATATTTGTCCACGTGACGGTCTTACCCTTTATTCTCTACTCTCATCCTTCGCCGTTGTGACCCTACCGCCGGGTGACCTATCCCTCCTAACCCTCCTCCCTCCTGCGACGGAGACTCCGGAGTGGGTCGCGAGTCACGGCCCTCTACGGAATAACGAGTCTCATTAATCCAATTAACCAGTAAATAATGGGATAGCATTTTCGTATTTACGAGAGAATACTTGGCCGGCCCTAATGGAGTTTTGAGCTGACTATCAATATATTCCTGCCGGCGCGGCGCGAGGGAACAAAGTACGGGTCACTCTCTCACTTAGTTAACCGAGCTCCGGAGCCGGGGAAGGTTAGCGTCCCCAGAATGGTTGGAGGACATCGATCTCTCGTTTCCTTCTTAGCTGAGTGAATTTGATTTTCAAAAGCATGTATGATTATATTTCTATGTCGTCACGTTATCACGAATTTTTATCGGAACGAGTAACAGGAAGAGATAAGAATTGTCATTAATATGATTACTGTGAAATATTTTTATGTATATAATTTTAATGTATATTTTATATAAATATAAATTCTAGCTTTTTTTCTTTTTACTTTCTATTTTAAGAATTTAATAAAATCCTATTGAACTATTATACATGTTGTTTATATGTTGCATATATTGATTTACGTATAAGAGGGAATAAGTTTTACTCCTAGGTTTGAAAACTATGGGTATTTGTTTCACTATTCCGTTCTTCTCTTTCTCTCTCTATCTCTTTTTCTCTCTTTCTCTCTCAGATATTTAGAAGCAGTACCTATAGCGACGTTCTATGTGTTGAGATACGCTTTCTACAACTTTTGCAATCTATCTCGCCACCCACAAGAATCGATACGTAAATACTAGACTACTCGTCGTAGACATGAAACTTCTCGTGACGTAGTTTGAGAATTTTCTGAATTTGTCAGACATCTTTAATACAATTCTGATTATTATTTATAATTTAAATGCACTTATATATTTCTATATTCTGTACTTTTTTGTATGTTTGAGATTTTATATTTTTTATTTTATATGTAAAAAGATTATTTATATTTCTCGTCACTTGAGTCATGGTATGAAATGCTGTTTACAATATTTTATTTTTCAAAAACATTGTTTATATTACAGAATATTATCTATTCGTTAATATATATGAAAGAGAATCTCATTTCAAGCAATACGCAGACAGCGTGGAGTGTAAATTTTTAACTTTACAACTCGCGCAGTCGATTTAGCCTAAAGTTTATTGATAAAGTCGAACAGCGGGTTGCAAATAGTGAGTACGCGATGCCGGGCTTAATGAAAATTGTTTACACCCTTAATGGTAATCTTTGAGCAGAATTGCTTTCGCTCTTTCCTCGCCGCGTCCGCGGAAATTCTAGTAGGTAACTGATATAGAGAGAGGGAAGCTCCGGATCTCGCGGAGCACATTCGGCGCACGTTTCTCCTTTAGATCTGGGGAGCGTTAAGGATATCTATTTGTGTCGCCCGCTAGGTAGAAGCAATAGAAATTACAGCGGACCACGTTCTGGGTTGGCTCATGATTTGCATATTCGTTTGAAACAATATCCTCGGGTGAGCGCGGCGGTAGGTCGTTTTAACGCGGCAGGGGCGCCGGCGGAGTGGAGGGAGAATTTGTCGCCTTCTACGAGGACAGAGGGGGACGGACGGGAAGGGGAACATAGAAAGAGACATGGCAATGGTAGGGGGCAAGGTGGTGGCGGTGTTCGACTGTTTCAATTAAAATAAGCATACGCCACTAGCGAGCCAATACCGACCATCTCTCTCGCTTGTTCTGTCTCTTTCTCTCTTCTCTCAATCACCCATCAGCACCCTCCTTCTCCCACTCGGGAAGATCGAAAAAAGTTATCCCTCGTCCGGGTGTATTACTCAGTGTCGTCGAGATCTGAATGCGAAAGCAGCCGTTGAAACTTGATGACATTAATACACGTTTCTTCGCGATCGATAACACGATTTATTGACAGACATAAGCACAGTTGTTCTTTATTTTTTTTTTTCCTTGAAAATTAAGAAAATGTCTCGAAGCAAAATATTAATTTCGCATTATTTCGGCTTATTAACACTATTTTTCTACAAGTTAAAAAAAAGAATTGTAGATGTTGTGGAATATGTACATATATCTTTGGAATATATAGAGAGAAAACGAAAAGATGACAATGAAATAACATCAATTGAGCTAATATTTTCAGACATCTGCTTTTCCTTCGTCTATTCTCGATATGTCTCTTCTGCGCATCCTCTTCCCGGGAGAACGTGTACATATAAGATACTTTAAATGGAAAATCGAAACGCTTCCCAGATAACTCTCCTCGGGTGAGAATGTATTCAAAATGGCTGCCGGGCGGGCGGAAGCGTTATGGATAGGAAGAAGGTGGCGGTAAATCCCCTATGATGATACGAAACATATTCTACCTTTAAGAACCCGAAAGCCGCTCCCTCGCCTCAGCTATAAAATAAAGTTTATCGTTTTCATCCCTCCCTAGTTCTTCGAAACTTAATCGAAAATGGTTGATGCGGATGCGCGTAAAGAAGATTTTTTTCTTCTATTTCTTCTCTTCCAGTGTGTCGAAATTAGTACTGACTTATACTGACAATGAGTAGCTGTGAAATGTAAACAATATTAACTTTTGATAAGCTCAAATGAGATAAAATTATGAGAAAATAAGAATTATTTGGGAATAAGAATTACTTGATTAAATAATAATTAGAAACTTTAAATGTACTACAAAATATCTTACATTAAATAAAACTGCTTAAAATGCAATGTAGTCAGTGATAAACGTAAATATGTAACAGTCATTGGGTAATTTGTTACAGATAACAATATTGAAGGAAGCAGTCTAAAATAAGAAGCGACGAGACAACATAAGGGTAAGTAATGTCAAATTGTATGCTCCCATTCTTTTTTTACATTCTATTGAAACTCAATTTTAACCGTCGCAGATTTATCGCATTTATTTAACGAGCCTAATATCATGCAATATTATTGAAGGGCTGTTCTCTTCCTTTGTTACGTCGCTGTAAATCGTGTCGAAATTTCGGAAAAATAAGAATTATAATCATTTTCTTCCCTTTTTAATATTATCTCGATTACAAAATTAAAAGTAACTTAGATACACATATATCGTGCCAGATAGCTTACGCGAGATATACATTTTCCCGCAGATCCTTATTTATCATATCGCATAAGCATGTACACAAAAACTAAAGAGTTTGCTTTGTATGACAAATATGATTTTAGTCTCCAAAAAGCACAAATGAGTTTATAATTAAAATATTCTTCAAGTGTGTCTTAATCAATTTTATTAAATTCATAAATAAAAATTATATATAGAACGATTAGAAAAGCAGCATATTTAGATAACGCACATATACAGATAGCGCATATTCTCCAGTCAAGCACAGTACGATCAGAATGCGCTTTTTTTCTTCACGGTGTTACTCTCCTCGTTCGCTTTTAGCGCCTCGCAGTAACGGCATCGTTGAGCCGCGTAAAGGATAATCCTCGATAACGATGTCGTACATTCCGAGAACGACGTCAAAGGATGGATCGATATGCATTTTATACGTAAGGGCGACCGCATTCGTTTCGTATTTGCTTTTGTTAGAAACGTCGACGTGTAACGCGTCGACGGACGCGTAACGTGCGAACTAATGCCATCGCTTCGCCACGTGCTAAGCGGACACGAAGATGCGGGACCGGAGATGTATTCGTTTATCCAGAAAATAATCCGGAGATAGCATCTCCTCCCGTGTTGCTGCCTCCATAAACGACGAGGTAGCGTCATTTTAGGGTTGACAGAAGCCAGAGGAGGAGGGAGAGGGGGGGGGGGGGGGGGGGGGGGAGAAAGGGGGCGTTCACGGCGGAGCGCGCGTTTGGAGAGATTAAAGATTATTTACGAGATGACGATAACGTTTTTAACGATAACATCTAACGATCGGCCTTGAAAGGGGAGAGACCCGCCAACCGTTTTCACGACAGACCAAGCGGGAAATGCCGCTCGTCACGATGCATTCATTTATCTATTGGCTGGTGCCTTTGACAGCCGCCCCGGCCTCGATGCTGGCGAAACGTTACAACCACCAACGGAGATAGTTATTAATTGTCACAACCACAGTGTTTGCTGTAAGAAACTTGTCCTCCTCCGTGTCTGCTTTCAACCAATATCAATTAACTTTAACAGTAATTTAACTTACTCTTCATTTTTTCTTGATTTTGACTTTGAAAAGAAATAAAGCTAAAATATGATTAAAGTTTACTGACAATAAAAAAAAAAAAAAAAAACAGATTCTATTAAATATTAATGTTATTTGTATTATCGTAAATTAATAATTTGCCAAAAAATGTCAATAGTTATTTTCCCAATAGGTAATTATTCAACATAATGATCTATCTATTGTAAGATCGGTATAAGTATTGCATTCGTACTAACGTTACTTAAGCGAGATTCCTTCATTCGCGGCCAAGCGTCGCAGACTCGGTCGGGGAAGAGATGTCATGAAGCAAGGGAGGCGCGAAAAGGGATGATACATAGAGAGATGGTTGCAGGCCTCTCTTCTACGCCGGAGAAGGAAGAGAGGGGAAGTGTTGTTATTTACGGTATTTAGATAACCGGCTTACGTAGGGGCCTCAAAACCCCCCTTCCCTCCTTCCTCCCCCTTGGCCGTGATCGCGCGCCCGAGATAGCGCCGGCACGTCACCGTAGCCGGCAACCTGCGAGAGCGCGAGGATCCGCGCGCATTCGACTTGTAGATTATTATAACGAGCATCGCGTTGCATTAGCATACGTATCTGTTCTCCCGGGAAACCTACGGCGAGCGGCTGCTGTTGCTGCTGTTGCTGACGCAGTATTATATCGGGGAATTACTTCTCTCTCTTACTCACCCTATGTCTACGACCGTCCTTACGCCGCTTCTGTCTATTTAGTCGTTCCAACCTGAACGTTATCACGATTTTCCCAATTTCCCAACAACTTTTTATTTATTATCGGAGTAATTAATATGAGAATAATTGTCTGAAAACGTACGCGATATAATTTATGAAACGATTTCATCGTTCGATAGATTGAACGGATTTCTCGATCAAATAAATAGTATTTATAATGCGTATCTTACAATCTAACGATATGTCGGCAGATATACTAAATTGAATGATCTTTGATTCACTGTATAGATTTATTATTTAATTTTGATCTATAAATTATTAATCACTGATCATTTAAAATTTCTTTAATTGACCAACCTAATGGAATATAATATCTCGTTTTTAAAACTCTAAAACTCTGAATTCTTTATTAAAGATCAATCTATTTTCATTTAAATAAGTTCGCTTTGTCGGTTTACTGACAATATGGTATCAAACCCAAAATGACAAAAACAAATTTTGCTCGCGAAATAATTGAAATTAGATTTTTTAGAAGTCCCCTTTAATGCATGCGAAAAAAATAATTCTGCAAATGCATTATTTTCTAATTTTTATGTAACCATGTCCGAAAAAAAATCTGAGAATAAGCGTAACAATAACAGGCAGCGGAAGTCACAATGTGAGAGCCGGATTTCGGGAAACGGCAGATTTTACTTGATATTATCTAATTGAGCTCAAAGGGAAGGATACGTCGTTCTGCTCTAACTTCATGGTCGGTCGCGCGTATCTTCCGGGAAGAGTAGATCCGATCTTTGTTATTCCTCGCGTGTTACAAATAGATTTTGGAAAAGAGTATCTTATTTTGATGTTATCTAACATTGTCGAGACAAAGTCAAGATGTTGTCGAACCGTAAGTAATTATTGCATTATTATTGCAATAAATAATAAATACATACAGGTAAAGTAGAAAAAAGAACTAAATTTTTGTAATAATAAATTAAATGATAAAGGGAGGAGAACAGAATATTTCAAAAAAAGTAAAACAAAAATAAAAGTTATCTATTCAATTATTGTGATATAATAATCGCGAAAAAGAGAAACGGCAATAAAAAAAAATACCTGAATAAAAAGTACTATCAATCGACAGGTGAAAAAATGTGTAAATCCACCCTCGAGTGCACGTAAAGAAAACATCGTAAACATGTACATACGTTCTTTGTTCCACTCGCGTGTTACTCTTTTGTTCATCCGTTAGCCCCGATAGCGATGTCGAACGATCTCGAA
This sequence comes from Formica exsecta, assembly GCF_003651465.1. NCBI lineage: Eukaryota > Metazoa > Arthropoda > Insecta > Hymenoptera > Formicidae > Formica > Formica exsecta. Next base: position 3,166,320 of record NW_021853485.1, read on the forward strand.
CGCTCTTCGGCGGACATGGTTCGGTGTGATCCGATAAACGGATAGATATCCGTCCGTCTATGTCTGACCGGCATCACTATAATTAGCGCTGACCTCCTGACGACCCGCCGGCAATTTTAGTAAGCGTACGATACGAAACACGGACGATCATAATAATCGCGGGCAAATCTTTCGACTTGTCAATCAGCTGACTGACACACGATGGTGGGTTGTTGCCCACCGTGGGCTCCGGCTTCGGGTTCGCGTGTCTTGAAACGCGACGTGTTGCACGCTAACCTTGCGAATGCTCAGCCATTAGCCGTGCTTTTCTTACTTCCTCGTTCGAGCCCCTCCGTGTGTACCCTCCTATCGTCGCAACCTTTTGCGTGTGCGCTCCGTGGTTTCTCGGTATTTACGGTAACACTGAAGAGTACACCATTTGGACGTCGCTCGAGCACAATCTAACGATAGCAGGAGTGATCATGCGCTCGCGGCTTGATTTGTATACATAACTTGATCCGAGTCTAGAAAGTAAATTTTATGGAAATCACACACATCCACGCACACAGATAAAGTGATTATAACAAAGTTTCTCTTTTATAATTATTCTCTTGTCTTTCTCTGCCTTTCATTGATCTTTACAAGTTTAGATAGACAGAGAGTGTCGTGCGCATGATTCAGAGCCAACAAATATTGCTCTACCTCCGTTATGGTCTATTCGAAAATTGGTGATTCGTCGAAATAATGGTTCGTGGGTGAAATCACAATTATCGGATCGTGGCACGACACGGATTCACATACGGCTACAATGGGATACTCGAGTGGGATACAATGTGTATGAGCTTTATTGTCCCCTTGAAAGCAACGGTCAGTTTGGTCCATCTGCTGACCCTGCGATAGTTGCTACCACGTACCACTGCAGTCATCAATTGCATCGATTGTAACAAATTCCTAGTAGACACGCATTTGAGAGATATGTTATTTGATATGCTATATAAACTTATATGCTATAAACATATATATATATATACACATACATACATATATACATATATATTAGACATTTGGCAACAAAACTAATAAAAAAAAAAAAAAAAAACTAAATAAAACTTATTTTCTAAATTGATATAATTGTATGTAATCTGTGACAGTAAAGTATGTTAAGATTTTTGGAGTGATAGTAATCGAAACGTATACGTGCAAGAAATCAGTCTCCATGATTACAGAAGTCAATCAGCCTCCAGGGAGGATCATTAAATTGCAAATGCAAATGGTGAATGGTGAAACTCAACGAGGGTGCACCAAGTGGACGTTAATATGTGCCAGATCCATTAATCATAACCCGGGGGATTCTGCGAGCAAGGATGTTCGTTCGTATATGTATGAGAGAGTAGGACACGTTACGCCCGTGCGAGTGTACGCGGCCTAAAACTGAAACAGGTTAACGTTAGACACTCCCCGTTGCACGCTGGGGGGATATTCAGCATTGTTCGTGGCGCCGGGCTACCCTAAATATTAACAATGAGCGAACAGGGGTCAGTACAACCCTCGAAAACTTTCTCTAATTCCTCATCCCCGAACCCCATCTCTTTCTTATCTCCTGTCCCCGCGTCCGTCTTCGCATGCCCTTGTCTACAAGCGATTTGAACTTTTCGCTTTAGCGTACAGTATATACAAATCGCGTACAGTATATCCGTGCACGGGCCAGAGGATTATAAGAAAAGATAATGTTTTTATTTTAGTATTTTTTTTATTATGATATATTATTTTATAATTGCATTGCTATCTACAAAATTAATTAATAATTGATTAATATATTCAATGATAGTAATAAGTTATCATGATTCTACTGCAATTTATGCCAGTGCTCAATTTCTTCAATATGCATTGATTCATAGATTGTCATAAAATTAATTAAATGCAAATTAATTATGCTGCTGCAATTTTATATTAATAAATAATATAAATAATTATCTCTCAAGTATTTCTAAATTATATTGAGTTATATATAATAAATTCTTTGAATTACATCATAGAAAATGATAAGTATGATAATTTCTGCAACAAACGCGTAATGTTTTTAGTACAGCTATGCAAAGCACTTGGATAAAATGAGCAACCGGACAGTCATTGCTATGTGAGTGCTTAAACTGTGACAATATGAAAGGCGACATCCCTAAATGGACCAGTTGCGAAGGCAATATGTACCGCTCACGTGGCACGCGATTGCGCTCACAATGCGTTCCCATATACGGTGGCATACATATGTTCTGGCCACAGTGGTTCTTCTCTTTCCGCGCTACCTTTTCCGAATACCGTGGATACTGCATTCCTTATCCAGTTGGGTCTCCGAACATATATCTTTCCGACGTGAAAGAATATACATCAACGATAAAGTATTCTTTGCATATCAAGTGCAATAATGGTACTTATATGGCAATTATTTCAAAAAAAAGTTGACTTAAATTTGCATATCGACTTGGATATTTCGTTTTCTGATTAATCAAACGGAAGATTGCATGGAATAATATGGATGTTTTTAATTTTCTCTCTCTCTCTCTTCCGCTGTTCCATTATTGCAATTAGCAGCTTTAATTTTAACAAGAGATTTTTTTACTTGGTATCAATTTTTCCTTAATAGAAATGTCATAAAAAGCCATCATTTATCGTATTTGGATAATGAAGTGTATAATTATCAGCTATTATTTTATGTTAATATTTTTCGTATTTTTCGTAAGTCAGAGTTTGTATAAAAAATATTTCATTTCATTTAAATGATTATATTTTTAACACAACTTCATATATATGCGCATCGTTATAATGTTATTCTAAAGAGGTAAATCGATGCGCTCGGGTGTAAATTTAACGACGAAGGAATCATATCTCCTCAAGGCACAATTACGCGACCGCTTGGCGTCGCTCTTTATTACGTAATAAAACGGAAGAGACAGAGAGATAGACGAGAGTGTCGAGTGGAGCGTGCAGCAGCTGTCGGCGCGACGGAATAATCGTAATAGAATTGTCAAAACGTACTCGCGCGTTATTTTATGAGTGTGAATCGATGTGAATCGCGCGCCGAGTTGGGGGAGGACTTCTTTAGCGAGAGGCGCAACGGATCCGTGGAGAATCGTTTCCCGGGAGAATTACCGGGGTATTATATCGAACTGGCAGGACGACGAGATAGGGGTCTGGTGCAAATGGAGTAGCCCGGCGGAATATGCTAGTGTCACGAGAGAGGACGCTTACTAATACCTCGGATTATACAGATATCTCCGTGGTATATCTTATTCGCGCGATCGCCACGGTCTCGCAAATATATACGCGCGCGTACATTGCGTTCTTTGGGAGAAATTACCATATCGCGATAAAAGTCAGAGTACGAGGGTTATATCGGCATTATTTTTCGCGTAAGAAAAAATATGGGTACACGTTATACGCATCACAGCTACATAGGTACCAATCATCGTCGCGCAGATTTATAAAATTGCAAGATCGGGATCTCTTTGTTTTCTTCAATTGTCTCAAAGTATCAGGGTAAAATCAGAAACGTTACTTTAAATACTGCAAATTATATACATTATATAGACGATATCTCACAGCTAGTCTTGAGATATCATGTATATGATGTATTTAAAACGCAGATATAAATTTGACTTTTCCTTAACAAAAATTTAGGTACATAATAATTTTTTAAAACATCGGAATATAAAATTTTATTCTAACGAAATGTGTGATAAATTATGCATTTAAAAATCAAATTACGTGTCGCTTTGTATGATTAAAACGATTAATTATTCTTTTAAATTTCGCAAATTTGCAATATGGGTCTTACGACCCGAGGATCTATCAAAGCACTTTATTGCATGGACTGATCTGAGAAGTGTCGCGTCATTTTCTCAATTCGATGGAAATCGGCTGGATTCGCTTGGACGTATGTATATCGTACCGTGTACCACGATACTGGGGATAGAGAGAGGTCGGATTGTGGATGGGGTTGCAGGGTTGCCAGATCGCGTAATGAAATATGCGTGACGAGAGGTCCCACGAGTCCCGGACTCGCTCTACTATTACTCAGTTCAGCTCAGCTCGGAGCGATTCAGTTCTGCGCTTGGGAGAAGGGTGGCACGTTATATTATTCAATTATGTCATTCGAGTTATACGCACGGGCCCGCGCGCGAAGGTGCGACGGGGACAGGGAGCAAATAGATCGAACGAACGAGGAGAGAGACGGGAAGAGACAGCGTCCCCTTCTCTCCCATTCCTACGAGCTGGCAACTCCGTATTCGTGAATAAATGCGTCGCTCTGCCTCCCGCTTTAAGGGCGCAGCCATTATGAAATTGTAGTTACTCGATTAATTTCACCCCGGGCGCGAATTATCATAAGATAATAGGCTCTCCCTCTCCCCGGTTTGTTCGTTCGCGCGCGGGACCAAGTTAGCGGTTCAATGAAATGTTTTATTGCCAATTACGACGCGCTATTGGCGTCCTTCGCTGAAAGCACTTTGCTAATTATTCCGCATGGACAGGCCTGCTGCCTTTAACTTATGTAAAAGATTTTAATTGCAATTAAAACGAGCGCCTCGACGATTCCTGATAATGTCCAGGGCACTGATATTAATGATTAAAAATGCGCTACAAATATTTCCACTTTTTTTCCCTATTACCATAAATTTATTATAAGGCCATCTATTAAAGTAACAAGTGCGTTTATTATAAATTATAACAACTATGGCAATGTTGTGTATGTCCGTATGTATTACGAATTTTAATATTATTCGTCCACGTAAGAAAAGTTTCATTACTCGATCACGCGATTATTTTACAACGAGATGCGAGATCGGCCGAGAAAGGACTGGACGCGCGGCTAAAGGCAAAGATAATAAATCAGGGCGCAAGATATTTCCCGTGCCGATGACAAACACAATAAGTCCCAATTTCGGTCATTTATATACGCTACGCCCGGGATAATATGACGGAGGATCCTTTGTGCACACACAAGGGGGTACCACGCCGGGTATACGGCGGACGCGCACACGAGTGACGTCACTTACAAGGACATAAATCAAAGCGACGGACGAAAGTCCCGGATACGGCAGTAATGTTCCCCGGGGAACTGGCTGGCTCAAGTCCTCTTTTGACTCACTCAAGGCGGATTCGTCCGCCAATTTCAAACGTACGGGAAATACATACGATTTCAAATCGCAAATCGGTATGTAGGATGTGCGTAGAATAAAGTTCTAATTTTTGTTATTTAATTTTTGTTAATTTTTATGTAAAAGAGATGCTGCGACGAGAGTAATTTTGTCGTAACAATATCGCGCTGCAGAGAGAAACTATTTTTTGATTATATCGCGAAACGCGAATTTTACGCGTGAGGAATAAGATAGGAATGTACAAAGAAGATAAATACGTATCCACAAGTAAATCTGACAAGCAGTAGTTCGTTCCGATTAGTTGACATGGATCACAACTACATTCGCTCCCCCAATGCAACGCCACGCGTTGCTACGTTTCCGGTAAAGACGCGGATATTATGATGCCGGCCCTACTGGCAGTTTCCGGATAACGTCAACTTCTGGATCATTGATTCTACCAATCGTTTTTCATTCCGAGCTCCATGTTGCGACTATTATTCCGATCTTCAGTTAGTCAGAGAGAAATTCGTAACAATTTTGATGCAGTATGAAACAGTAAATAAACTTGAGTATCTTTTCTAATTTTAATTAAAAGTGAAACTTTATTAGAGATATAAGCAAGATATTTTATACCAAAGTTTTCTTATACGCTCGTATCATTTCGTATAAAATAATAGGTTCGTACAATTTTTTTTTTCTATCTTGCTGTCATAGTCATTTTGCAATTCCTTATCGACCCACGCATTTGAAAATGAAACGATTTGTTATGAAGATGTAGACGCTATTATCATCAGCACAATCTCACGACGAGGTGGGGATTAGCCCTTAAGTGAATCGTCAAATCGTTTCTGCCGCCCTTGGATTCGGTGCATGAACACATGTATCGCATGCTGCGCAAACAGATCGCCGGCGTGCGCCCTCTCTTCTCTCGTAAGCTGTCTCCTTCTTTCCCTGTGGGACCCCTTTTTATTTTCGCTCCGTCTCTCTTTCACTCCCCCGCGTCGCTCTTTGTCACTTTGACTCTCTCTTTCCGATCCATCGTTTCACCTTCGTCACTTGTCCGGAGGAGAGGGAATAGAATCGTCGCGCTCTGTTTATCCAGCTGCCGTATTTAAATGTCGCTCTAACGCGCCGTAAAATTATATGCAAAAATCCCCATAAAATATGTAAGTCCCCTCTAATGCACCGAGAAATTGTCGCGTTATATCGTCGCGCCTATGGGATTATTATATCGCCCGGCGTTTTCATCTCCATCGATCGCTGGTAGCGAAAAAGGGTGCACGCTTTGGATCTCGCGTGAAATTTAATGCCTTCCCATCGTTCATCTTATTCTCCAATGATATCTCCATTTTGCGTCGCTTTATCTTTTTCTCTTTTTTCTATATAAATAATAAATTTTAATCCGATTATAAATAATTTAATAATTAAAACAGTATCTCGTTTTACATGAGTTTACATAATTACTATACAGTAACACTTGCAAATATCTGATATATTTACGCTCGTGTTGATAAATAATTAGTAATAATAATATAATAAAAGATAAGACAGATAAACAATGAAAAGTCACAAGTATCTTCATTTGAGTCAAGAAGATGGATAATTCGTCCATGATAGCTACTAGCTAAGCTGACTGGGATGCAAAGCAATTTGTTGGCAACAGCTAACAGGTTGTCAGGTGTCGATGGGGGGCCTAACGCGCGCCAGCGGGGGTTCCGCTACCTAGCGGTAGTAAGACCATCGGCGCTTATTCGCCGACTCCCTGCGACTCCACATGTCATTCTTTTTTTTTCGCTTTTTCGTTTTGGCTCTTGTCTCCCATTTAAGTAAAATATATGTTAGTATCGATTCTTATCTCTTTATCCGCTTGATATAAAGCTCGTTTTATCACAATTCTTTATATACATGTTCAGAAGTATTGCTGTTTTTCTATCATGTATTTATTCATACTTTTACGTGGGACATAATGTATAATCGAAATCTAATACATAATTAATAAACCACCGAGGAAATATATTATTATTCAAGATTGCCTGATTTTACCGTACAAATATGATAAGCGAATCTGATCGATATAATTATGTAAATATTCGCGGAGAGAATATAAAGGGTATTTTGTATTAAAAAGAAATAATACATGCGTCCCGAGAGGAATGATTGGATTGAACGAATCCATGTTGCCGATGACGTCCGGTTTTTTAATTCCATTGTAATTCCAATATAAGAACGATACCACATGATATATTTATCACCAAACACCGGATGCAGATCAATATTCATAAGGTAGTTCAGTACGAGTCGCGTCACGCTCATTGACTATGGCGGTCCGGCATTATTATTTTAATCAGTTCGTATAATGTCTCTGCAAATTACATAGTGGATTGGATTTAATGACCGGAAGAACTAACGCGGTGTGTCAGCAACGGATGAGAAATCACTATGAAACTGAAAAGAGTCTTCTTATGCACGTATCTTTTATATAGGTATTAGATAATTTTTTTAATTCTAATATAATGTTTTTTCTTTAATCTCTTACATCTTAATACATTTATCTAGAGCACTCTATATACATTCATCATACAATATTTGCGATTATATATTATGTTATATTTTATCAAAAAGCACTCGTTTAATTGTCTGAAAGGTTTCCATGTCGAATATTTGCGAAAAGAAAGCATTTTACAAAGATTTTCACGTTTAATATGATTGAATGTAAAGATTGTGAAAATCTTTCACAGTAATCGACGAAATATTGTCGTCAATGAGAGATGTCGTCATTTTTCATCATTTAAGTTAAGCCTCAAACACATTACGACAATTTACACTTTTATCAACGTTCACACACAAAGATACGCGAGACGTTTAATTATCGACATATCACTGTCCCGATCTAAGGCGACGCTGTTAGGAATACCAACGCGAAGCCGGGCACCCTCTCTTGTTATTGATTGTTTCCTTGTTTATTGTATATATTAGATTTAATTCGAAGTTCCGGTAGATCAGGTCAGAGGGGAGGCTGGGATGTAGTGGTGTGCGTCGGCGAGGCTGCAATAACTGTCAAACGGTTCCTCGTTTTTAAATCCCTCTTGTAAAGTAAAATGAGACAAGCCCAGCGGCTTCTGTCTTTCTCTTTCTCTCCTTTCCTCTCTTTATCTATTTCTGCCTTTGTCTCTCCCTTTCTCTTCCCGCTCCTCTATCCTTCGTTCCGCGAAGGTCGGTAAAGCCAATCCCCGCGTTGAGGGTTGCACGGGGTAGAATCATCGTGTACGAGGGTAAGCGAGCGGGGGGAGCCGGGGGGAGTCATCCACTCCGATTCTCTCCCGGCGTTCTCTATCTCTGATAACTCACGTCAATACAACGCTACAACCTTCCAAGAGCCGGAGGTGCTCTCCTGAAGATTTACCGTTTGACAGTTTTATTGGCCAATGTCGATTGGATTTCGAAATCATGTCGTACCTCGCGATCTCTGCGCGATGCGGATTCTTGCGCCGGAATTAATATCAAATTGATTTGGAATCTCGCTCTCACATCGATGGTTATGCAAGTTATATGATTAAAAAAAGAATATGAAAGAAGTTCAAGATATAATAAAATTAAAACAAACATCTCTTTTTTTTTTTTTTAATCGAAAAAATCTTCACAAGCGCAGAATTATTACACACACTATTTTAAATCAATATTTGTAATGGTAAAATTAGAGGAAACAAGAAGCTGGATTATATATTTTGTTTTCAATTATATATTTTTAAAAATTTCTAATTATTAGATCCGCTCCTAATATTTAGTATCTACAATATTATCTACTAAAACTTTATATCTGTCATATTTGATATTTTTAATAATTTTTTTTCGGTATCTTTTCAAAAGTGCAGAAATATGCAGATATATCTTCGCAAAGAAAAAGTACGTCGCTTCTTATTCGCTTCTCAAAGCAAATTTACGTGCAATATATTTCTGTCTCGCTAACGACTATTTGGTTTTGGATGATCATTAGCGTACTCCGATCTCGAAACTGTCATGATGATTCGATTTGCGATTACACCGTATTATAAATAACCGATATACTTTTGTAACACACACACACACACAAGCACATATCACGGTCGAGAGGCATGTATATACGCGCGCGAATACATAGACTTATTTAATAATTTATATTATGCGCATGCACATAAATCGATGGACCGGTGAAGAAAGCCATGATATATGAGCTAATTTGACGTATCGCAAGGCTACCGATCGTACCGTCCATGTATGGCCGAATGACCGACTGTAAATTACTGGCACGTCGGCGTAAAAACATCGAGAGCCCAGACTCCTTTGACGGACGTGAACGTTCATCGTCGTCGAGGCCTCATCGACGCTCGAATCCCCATTAACTCCCGTCCAATATAAACATTGAATCGACTTTTCGTGCAATACATATTCCAACGGCGCTTCTCGTAAGCTCGTGAAGCATCTTGGTTTGAATCTCTTGGAAATTTTTGCATATCACATCGATGAGTTACGAATACATAAACATACGAATAGATAAACATTCCTATCGTAAAAGTAAATCAATAAGATGAATTCTAACATAAATGTCGTAAATAAAAAATCTAACATAATTGTGATCAATCTTGCGATACATGTAAATTAAAATCAGAAAAAAAGATATCATTATTAAAATCAGGATTTAAATCTGTGACATACATTATGCACAAATTTTTAATATACTCAAATAATATAATAGAAGTGTAAATCAAAATGTGTGTAACAGCATTTTTTAATTCAATGAAGAAGATCGAAAATTAATATTTTATATTATCAGATAAATGTATATTGACTTATATATCTCGAAAAATGTACTATAGGCCACACGTTCTACCATAATGGCGTTTTTGCTTCTCCATCGGTTGGACCACCGCGGAGATGAAGTCGTCCTCGTTCAACCTAGCATCTCTCATGCGCGCTTCTGATCTCGACAGCAGCGATTTGTTTAGTCTCTTTCGTGCAATTCTAACGCGCGCTTTCAACAGAATTCAGACCGTAGAAAGAACCTGCGTGGCGATGACGCTTTTGTCAAAAAGCCAAATCTGGAATCGTCAGTATTAAAGAAATCGCAATAAAATCGATACGATAGCGAAAGACGAATAACAGAAAAAAAACTTTATAAATAATATTAAATTATATTCAATCAACTACTATTCAATAATATTAACTACTAAAAATTTATTAGACTGATCTTTATCAAAGAATATCAATCTACATATTCTAAAAATCGAGTCAAGACATATTTAAATTTTATATCATGCAAAGAAAGAAAAAGAAAGAGAGAGAAGGATTTATTTTTTAAATATTTAAAGAAATGTTTTTTATATACATATATAAATAATATTTTAAAGTAAATATATTGTAATAA
>NW_021853485.1:3176878-3187594 GCF_003651465.1 Formica exsecta
ATTTTAAAGCAAATATATTGTAATAATTACATAAAAATTGGAAATATACATTGCATATAATTTGATCTGAAAAATACTAAAATTATACACAATTATTAAAAATTAATATATACGTATAAATTAATGAAATTTATACATAAATATATATTATACATTTTTGCAATATGTCTAGCGGGACGATTATACATTTTTTTTTCTTCTCTTTTTCTTGTCATTTCGGTGTGCCGATGAATTCTTATAATTGTGTATGTGAATTACCATATAACATTATTACGTAATAAAGTTAATATTACGCTCTAGAAAATGGTGGCGCAATAAAAACTTTAAGGCTCCGTAGATTACGTCTTTCAATGAGGGCTCGCGGGGACTCTCGGCTGTTTCGAACATCCGGATAGGGAAACAATGCGATTTCCACTTTGCCGTTGCTTGCCGAACGCTCTCTCGAACGAGAAACGGCGCGACGCGAGCTGAAGGAACCACCCACGGAGCGGCGGTAGAACGGGTGAGGATTTCTCTTGATCATTTCGATCGCGCCGGCTTGCCTTTATGTGCATATTATGTATTTATTATGGCTGCCTACCAGGAATCGCGCGACAAAACCGTAGGAGCCTTAAGAACTTCTCCTTTTGCTCCTTCGCGGGACCTCTTTGGGGGGACCGTTCCACATAACGTTCGAGAGAATCCCGTGGTCCCGGCCAGGGGGCTCATTAATCGACACCGTGATACTTGCCCCGTCGGTCTTGGTGGTCCGCTTGCCTTTAACGATACGCGCCAATCCCATCGATTTCGATCGTTGTCGTCGATCGCTAGTCTAGTAGCAACAAAAAGTTCGTACGATTTATAAAAATGATATTTATGAAAAACGGCTATATAATCTTAATTATGCATCATGTTGAGTACTATATCTAATGACTAATATTATGAGATAATAACTATTGTCTCTTTATAATAATCGGTAACAACGTTTTTTTTACGTTTTAAATGCGTCAGGGAAATAATGTTATAATCGCATAAACTATGCCGCATAAAAAATAAAAAATTTATATATTTTTTACACTTTGAAATCCTGCTTGAATTTCTGCTTTATGTTCTTAAATTTTTCTATATTACTTATTATTGTCTGCATTATTCAGTTAATTATGATAAAAAATAGATAAGATACTAAATTTTGGAAAATAATTACTTTAGAATACTTTTGAGTCGAATTTATATTTCCACAATGTTTTTACTGTTTTTAAAATCAATTATTATGACATATTCTGAAAGTTTAAGAGATTCTTGGCGGAACGCTTTGTTTGTTAACATGTGGTTCACGTGCTTGATAAATCTTCAATTTTGTAAGCCCAAGCGAGAACGGTGTTGGCACATTTTTACAGAAATGTTCGAATCGATTTTTTGTGAATTTTTATTGTCACATACGAACCTTTCTCCACAAAATTCAACTCGACAGCACATCACGTACGGCCTATAGTTCGCATCATGCGCTTTCTGGAACTACCGTTCATTCATTTATAAGACAATCTGTAAGCCACAGGCAGAGACACGTTGACGAATGCTTCGTGACACCGAACGTAGAACTGGGCCGGTCATAACGCATTTACATTCTTTTCAATGTCGTGACACGTTCAGCAGAGGCCACCTCGAGAATTGATATTCTTCACTCGAGTTCTTCGATTTATCGGCCGCCCCTATAACCGCCATAAGTCTCATGTACAGAATAATAGAGCAGATGTCGTGTTTAGCTCAATATCTCGATTAACGAAGAACTAGTTAATGAAAAAAAAATATTTAAAAATTTTAGCTTTCCTTCTCTCATCTCATGTCGATGTAAAGTTCCAATGTGTACTTCGATTTGCTATAATAATATACTATAGATAATATATATATCGTTCTCTCGCAAACTTATTTTAATATCAAAGCGCAGTATTTTGTAACGTATACGTTGCGAAAGTACACGGATATCAAAGAACAGTAAATTTTTTTATTTGTGTCTCGAAAAGGAACTGTTCATCATTTTGACAAAAAAGAGTTGACGACGCGGATGATGGAGCGCGTAAGTATTCAAAGATCGATCAGTATTCGGCCTGGTTCTCGAAAGAATAAAGCGTATCGTATACCTCCGCGGAATTGCTATTCCGCGCGTATATATTCGTAGTAATAATAAATTATGATTCTCTTTTGAAATAGAGGTGGACGGCATGTGGATACCTAACGGAGCATCGCGCGGCCCCATATTTACGATTATAATGTCCGCATAACATTATTTCGATCTGGGAAACGCGAACATGACGGAATGCCGGAGAGCTATCATGCCATCGCATAACAATACTTACATGTTCGTAATGGCATATCCGTAATGGTGATATTTGTGTGTAGATACGGTCCGATTGTGGAGATTGCTATTCGGATCAGATATGAATGAATATGATTATAGCGCGCTTATAATGCGAATATGGAAAGATTTTCATAGCGAATACAACGATGAAGATATAAAATGACATTAGACGCGCTGATCGTTTCGGCAGAATTCTTGCCTTTTACTGAATGCCGGAGATAAAATCAGCTGTTTCGGTTATTTATTACGTTTCGTACAGTAATATGCTAAATAATATATTCTATATATACGGAAGAATTAAACTTTGTTGCAGAGGCGATAGCACTGATAAGATAATTTTTTATAAATTATTACTTACATAAAAAAATAAAAGAAACATAATTTTAGAATTACACATTTAGAAAGAAAGAGAGAGAGAGAAATGAAGGATAAAAGTCTCTTCTGTGTTGCAGTCATAAGATTGCGTTATAAGTAGCCTTGTTCGCCGTCTAATTGTTATTTCCGAAGAAACGTACGGTGCATTAGAACATGATCACGTATGTGATACGTCACTTTAGTGCGTGGTGTTCCGCATCGTGCGTGGGAACTGTCCAGGTCACGCGTCTACGCACTGTGTGCGGAATTATTAAGTGGCTTGTGAAAACATTAGTTTTCTTCGAACGCATCTACGTAAGATTGCAAAATTGATGATTTTAAGTGTGAATTATGTATCGTATATATATATATCGTAATGTATGATAATTTTGTACATGAGAAAGTTGCAGAAAAAAAACTACTTAAAGTCTGAAGGAAAGATTTGAGAAATGTATTAACATATATACATACAAACCGTACACGTGCTAATAGTATTATAATATAATACTATAGTTGCTAAAATATAAAAATAGCGCAGAGAATAGAATAAAGTTAGAATATTCATGGTTTATTATTATAATTTATAATTACAAATTACAATTTATAATTATAAAAGTTTAGAAGAGAACACACCTTAAAAACCTATAAATTACGAAGATTGTAAGGAAAACGTCCACGACTTTCTTCATGTTGCGTAACTTCATAATTAACTTATTACATGGTTTCTCGGGATAATACTGGTATGCATGGAATTTTGTTGGGTTGTATATCTTCGCTTACGCGAATATCTTGATAGGCAACAAGCGCACTTCTCCGTCGCTGTATAATCTTTCCGCTACAAATTGTTGTAAGACGTATTAATACGTAATTATCGGGAATTTCTCAGAAATTCCGCGCCAATATTTTCCTCATTTACCGTTCTTATTTCATTTTTTTATCGAAGCGTTACAATCACTAATTATCTCGAATGGTTTTGATAGCGCGTCGCGTCGAATTATGACGTCGTCTTCGCGCGCGACGATCATGCAGATCTCCTAATCGTTAAGAGTAAGTTTATTCTGGAGTCCTGAGGGATCGTTTTCTGCATCACCGTCAACTCGGACGGAGAAGGTGGTGCGCGGGAGTTTTACACATAAATCTGGTCTACGTACGGCAGAGCAACTCCTCATGGGAGTTAGAGCAGGATAGGATGGGAAAGGACTCGTGGAACTCCTCTCTTTAAAAGACCGTCGAGAATGTGAGAACCGACTGTCGTCCTTTTTAGCTTGCAAGGGAGCTTTATCTCTTTCTTGCGCGATTCTTTGAATTGGAATGGAATAAATCATTTGAAAATATCGGTTATGAGTTATTATAATCATTATATCATATAGTTTCCAGAAAATATATCGATCGATTGATTAATCACGCGTTATAAGTTATAAATAAATGTTTATATTACACGTCGGGATTATATATTTAATTAATCAATTTTTAATCTCAATTCAAATCAAAACTAATAATTTTACTTGTATCCCAATTTTCTTTCGTCTAATAATATATGAATATCGATATGTATTATTTGAAATTTATGCATTTATTTTGACGAATAAATGAATAAAAATTAATCCTTTATTTTGCTTATTGTTACTTGAAAGAATTTAAAGAAAAATATGGTCGTATTTTATTCAACAAAAGTTGAACTATTTCTACAAATAAGTACATTTTATTCATACATGATATTAAATTAGCGTCTAAAAAATCTTTAATAAAGTTAAATTAAGAATTAAGTATTCGTTTTTAAATTGTTAAATAATAAGTTCATCAGCTTCAAGATGCATAATTCTTAAATAGTGGAAATGCCTCCTTTATCGGCTCGCATCTCTTCGATTATCAGATCCCATCTGGCTGACGAGGCTGCATCGTCGATTTAGGGGAAACTTCTGCAATTCCCAGGCGCCTTTTTTTTTGTAGGAAATACGTAAAATCGTGAAAGGAGTCCTTATACTCTCCGAGAGATGGCGGATCATAGGCATTCCTCGCAGCTTTGCAAGAGCCTATTGTATCTCATTCGTTTCCTTCACTTTGCCAGTTCATTTGAATCGCATAATTACTGATGAATATAGAATGTATATCACGCGATACGATAATTATGCATCATGCGTAAATTTTCGCATTTGAATTGACTATATATACCTTGACATCTAAATGGTTTCGCAATATAAAATTGTATTCAACATCTATTAATTAAAGCTATTGTCTTTTGCTCGTTAAACCGATTCATTATTCCTTGTGACACTTCAAAATTGATAAATTTTTAATCAACCTTTCTTTTTATTCTACGAACTTCCGTTTAGTCAAATATCATTTATCGCGAAACAATGTAATTATCTCTCGCGTTGTACACTTATTATCCGCCGGAAGGACGGTCATCATTAACGATTACACGGAATAAGGTAGCAAACAAGACCAGTGCTGATTTATGCATACACGATAAATGACATCCACGTAGCCGACAACATAGCAAACGGCTTAAAATACGCATTTTACTTGCTTATCTATGTAAGAAGTCACTTACTATCTCTGTACCTCTCTTTCTCTCTTGGTTCATGTACGTGCATAGACTCACACGTTTGTTCGGGTCTTTTCATTCCGCTCGCGTACGCGTGCGCCAGACGAATTAGCCGGATTAATTAAAGCACCGAGAACGATATGGATCTGAGGTGCAAAGAAAAAAAAAAAAAAAAATTTGATCGTAGCGAAGAATAATTTTAAAGAGCACGTTTCATCAAGTATAGTGTGAGAGATTTTGACGAATCGGTTATTAGTTTTAATTGAAATGCCTAAGGACACGTTAGGGCTAGACACGCTAAGGGAGTAAGAGCGCGTTAGAACAAAGGAATTTCATCTTGACGAGAATTGCGCGCACACTTCATAATTACAATGCGACAATAGATAAGAAAGTATGTCTTCTCCGTGTTATACGAGGGCTGAAATATTTGCCAGTTATGATGTCATGGAATGGAAGAGGGGAAGGGTACGCCCTTATAAATGCTGCTTCGTGATGGTTACGCAGATGACGCGCTCTCTAATAATTATAGCTTTGTTGCACGGTACAAGCCGAACTATCCGACGATGCAAGTTGAACGGCGGACGAGACAGCCTAACGATTATCGATAATCGCACCGACATGCGGCTCGCGAAACGGGGAAACACGTCGGAATAATAGCACATCTATAGTTTTCCCAGACGCGCGCGTCCGATAAGAAAAAAAAAAGCAGGAGAAAAAAATGAAGAAAGCGAAATAATGGAATGTTGCCTCTCCCCGAACCGGAGGCTGTGAATGACCAGATAAAAATAATACAGATCCGCAAACGTTCTGCCAGGAGGAAATAGATGGAACGTAGGAAGGTATTTGGCACGATCAGCATGCATAAGACTTGGCAGAGAGCACGAGATGAAATACACGAGTGAGAAAGTAGAAATTCGATCGGTCCGCTATGGTCTTCCTATACTTTCTTAACGCGCGTTCCGTCACACGTAACACGATTCTCTCATTAATATAATTGCAATTGACATTTACAGCCTTTCTGATGATCCAATATATTGCCTTTAAGCGCAATGCGTCGCTAAGAGAATTCCTAATATTAAGAGATTGCAGTTCTACGCAAGAGTCGATTAAACTTTTAACTTTTATATTTTATATTTGATTAACAGATAACTATAAATGAATTTCATAGATTAAATATTTCAGTATAAATTAATGTCACTTGAAATAAGAAAGCTAAATGAGATTGAATTGTAAAAAGATATTTTTGTGAACGCAATATTTTTATAATGCGTTTCACTATGCTCTTTCTCTTTATCTTTCTCTCTCTCTCTCTGTTTTCACTTGACAAATATTTTTCATAATTTTATGATACGTCTAACTATATTTTTTCACATAGGTAGATATATTTTTATATTAATCTCTATATAACCAGATATTGACCTATATATTATTATATTGTTCATTAAAAATTTAAAGCAAACAATTTTAAGAGCAAAATTATAGCTTGTATTTAATTTCCGGGTTATACGGATAATTTTATATCGAACATGAATATTTCTACAAATATTTGGTTTTTTGAAAAGAGTATATACAGAAGAAGAGTAACGCTCGTCGGAAAGTCGACGATTAAAAGAGTCATTGATATATATGCGTAAAACGCGCAATTTTGTCTCGTAAATTCTACCCATGTTTGGTTTGGCCAGAAAACCGTGAGGAAAAAGAGTGCGACTTTCCGCGGCACATATCGCAAGCTCCGATTGGCTAATTGGGAAACCCAATAGTTCTAAATTAATCGGTATCATTAATAGCACATGCAGGGACAGAAGCGAAAAGAGAGAGGGTGCCAGCTAGAAAGAGTAAGCGATCGAAGCCTGAGAGAAGAAACATTTAAAAAGTCGACCCGACATACCGACAGCCAGCCGCGTTGCTCTCACTCTCTTTCGCTCTGTTTCTTTCTTTCTCTCCCGTTCCTGTTCCTCCTCATTCTCTCTCTCTCTCTCTCTCTCTTTCTTTTATCCTAAACGATGGATGAACAATGGTTACATAAATAGAACAATATGCGTAGCAGCCGAGAAGAGAGACAGAGTGTGGAACTCGTTCAAAAGTCACAATCGCATCTCACTCCTTCCTACTTCATTTCACGATGCTTCGCAAGCCCTATCTCGCTTTCCTGTCTTTCAACGCCTCTTTTCGCCGTCGCGCTCGTCGAAAAGGGGAACCCTAAAATCGCTGCTTTGCTACTTTCGGGAGAGAGACGCGCGTTCCGATAGACATTGCAATTCCACATTCAGCGACGCGTTTGTCTCGTCGAAACTTTACGCATGAGTTTGAGTGTATAAAGAAAACATTCACTTTTGTAAATCTTTTGTATAACGAACACTCTTCTGTATATCATTTCTTGGCGTGTAATTAATAATGATCGAATTCAATCAACATCAAATATCTACAAGTCAATTAAAGAATCAGAGACATAGATTTAATAAAAATAAATTTTTGAAACACACACAAATTTCGGGGAGAACGAGACGGTTCTCCTCTATTAATTAGACATTCAATTTCAATTTTTAATTAAGAAATAAAATTTGTCAGTATTTGTGATGACGCAGATATCGATCGGATATTAATTAAGAGGTAAAGCTTCAATTTATTGCGCGTTTGTGCGTTTTAAGTTTTCACGTAGCGCTCATTTTCGCTAAGTGTAATGAAATACTGAACTCAAAGCGACCATCAAATCCATTTTGCTGTTTGATGTTTTGCGCCGCCCTTGAACACGGGCAGTTTGTTTTAACTGAGATTTACGCTCGCTTGGGATAAATGGTTTTGGTTTATAAAGTGCTGAATACTGAGAAATTTTTTTTTAAACATCCCAGACAGAAAATTTAAAACATCCGCAAAAAGATGAGTATACGTGTATAGGAAGACGCATAATATCTTTTATTAACGGCGTAATATGAAAGGTATATAACATACATACGTTGCAGTTTGTATAAAAATTATCTTGCCAGCTTTTGTTCTCTCCAAGATCGATAGTTTTCAATTCCAGATATTAGTCTATAAATGTGAAAAATTAAACGGTTAAATCGAATAAATTTTACATCAGTCTTTCTTGTCTTTATACATTATCTCATTTACAGTTATTTATTGTCAATTAATAAATTATTTTCTGCGAAAATACTTATCACTTCTTATTATTATTTAAAGTATAATTAAAATTTTATGTTAAATTTGAATCTTTATTTTATCCAAGTATCGTATTCTCATATTTTAGCAGTAGAAAAAACCCAACAAGTATGACAAAAGATATATACCATGTTACGCGAGTTAAGCTAGATCAATGTATGGTGAGCAGACTTTCGCGAGCTTAATAACTAATTTTGCTCATTATTATGGTCTTCCGACTGAGACAGGCGGTCCTTTCTAGCAACAAAAGTGCACAGTCTATCTCGGTATATCAAGAGACAGACTCGGGTGAGCAACGAGATGGCGCAACGATGATCGCATAAATTCACGGGACGACGATCGAGTTGGCGTGTAGAACGCTAGAAAGAGAGGGATAAAAGACGCATAAATACGTACCGGGGCGTGTTGTGATATTAATACAATCACGGATCATTCCCGAGTTAGCCAGCAGCCGTGCGCAGACACTAGATTGTCTGAATCGGGGTGAACGACTTTATATAGCGTAGCAGGGATGGAGAGACGGAGAGAAAGAGAGCATTCGTACTTCGCGCCTTGTTATTCGGGTTTGCTTGTTCAGCTAGTGAATCAAAAGATCTCCAGGGATATGCGTTCGCGGATGTGCGTATGTGAACACGCGTGCCCGACAGGATTCAGAGCGAAGCGCGGGATCGATGACGCGCAAATAGCGAGAGCGCTATTACTGGCAGTATTTCGGAATATTTTTTATAATTTCTTCTTGTCGTCGTAAGATTGTCTCACACATTGCCGAATATTTTTTCGAATATTAGAGAAGAAGCTACGGAAGTAGCGATTAATACAATGATTTTAAGAGGACTTTTTATATATATATATCTTAACAAAATTTTTATTCAAAATTTATTAATATATTTAGTAAATATGATAATCGAAAATTAGAAAGGCTTATGAGACAAATCTTAACATTGTCAAGATATTCTCTAAGTGAAAATCAACTCCAAATTTTATTACAGATTCAGAAGGGCACTGATTAGAAAAATACACTTGATAGTTTTGGCATATTTTATGTACGGTTACTATAATTAACGTCAGTAAATAAGAAATCTATGTCTAAAATTACTCGAATATAATCGATTGATTCAGAAGCAAATAACGCGTTTAACGTGATATATAATACATATCGTAGATATAATTTTATAAACAAAAAGATTGTGAGTACCAGGCTATTATTAATTTTTTATTGATCCAATAGCGTGAAATGTGGTTCTGTATAATTATTAACGAAGGAAGCGAAGAACCAAACGTACTGCATAGCATTCTAGTATGCTTCACGGAGCGGAAGTGATCTTCACTGTCTCTTTCCTACCACTTTAACGTATCCCTTTTCTCCTACGTACCGGTTCCTGCCGTCCAATCGTGACCCTCTCCTCCTTGTCCCACCAACGCTCTCCCTCCCCTTTGCCCCTTGGTAATCGGCAATCCGATCAACCGGAACCTCTCCAATCCACCGACCCAGACCACAAGTATCTCGCTCGAGACCGCTCCTTCGACTACCAATCATGCATTTACTCAAACGGCCCTAATCCCTCGAGTACTCTTCTTCAAGATTGTCACGTCGTTACTATTCGGAGGACTCTGACTGACCGCACACGTATTCGTTGAGTATATTTAACCGTCGACATATCTGCGCATTTAGAATGAATAAGTTAGTAATTCTGTTGCAAAGAGAAGGTGTGAGAGTAAGTACGATTGCGAAAAATCCAAAGAGAAGCTGAAGAGTGAAATCGAAGAAAATCGCAAATACTACGCGATTTAGCGATACGAAATAATATTTCAAAATCTTGCGACAGATAGAAAGATCTTTTACGTAAAAACAGATTTGGTTAAAAATATTATATAAAACGGGTACGAGTCATAAAAAATGTTGATTGAAAAAAAAAAACGTAGACAATTTTCTTTCAATTTTGGCAAGAGCGATGCCCCAAGGCATTTACATTTTCGAAAATCGTAAATCAAATATAAATAAGGAGTTTTTTTGTCAATATCCTGCAATATTTAGTCGCCACAAAAAAAGTACCAATACATCGTGTAAATTCGATCTCCGAATTGTCAACTTGACACATAAAACCCGCCGATATTAAAACAGATTTTCTCGTCCGTTGTAATCGGAACTCTAGCAATAAAGTGTGGAAAAAAAAAAAGAAAAAATGCCGACAATATACAGTTCACACACATCAACGCGCTTTAGATTTATATACTTATCTACTCTCTGGACGCGCAAAGTGTTATGCGCGCGAGAACAATGACAATGGAGCAGAATCCAGATGCCATCTGGTACACGACG
>NW_021853485.1:3187747-3191060 GCF_003651465.1 Formica exsecta
CACGACGCAGCTCGTCGACGCAGTAGTGATGCGTATCGTTCACCAAATTAGCATCATAATGGCGACGGTTGGTATCGGCAGCAGGTAGCCGTCATTATTAAAATATTATGAACTTCTCTGATGCGTTGCGAGAGAGAAAATGAAGCCCGCGCTTACGTCATACCGCAGCGGTTTGACCGGGAGAGGCGGGAGGAACCGGAAGTGACAGCGTGGGTATCATGGAGCGAGGCGACAGGCTCCGTCGCACTTGTTCAATGCTATACGCGATTCAATAACGCGCCTAATACATTTGTATATCTATGGCAGCACGTGCAACTTTACCTCGATATTACATATTGATCGCAGGATTCTATTCACAAGCCGTTCTAGTTTTGATATTGGTTCCGACAATCGACAGTGACATATTTTAAGACAAATTGTTTTAATTGCATTCTTTTCTTCATTTGTGTTATGTTAAAATGGATATCATTGTAAATTATTTTTTTAAAATTCAGATAAACATGCGTATATAGATTTCTAGCATACTAATCTAAATTATTGCGATTATCTAAATATATTTTTATTTGTTTATATGTATATATATATATTTTAATAATCATTTTCGTGCATTAAAAACGAAGAAGTCGATAATCCGGCCATAAGTATTCATATTCTAAAAGAAATTGAAATAGTATTTAAATCTTGAATTGCACGCCCGCGTTCCCCAAATTCCACTTTCCGGATAATATAACTGAACGAACGTTCACCGGGCCATCAATGACTGGTGGTGTGTGTCTAATCGGTTTTGGAACCGTCTTAACGGCTTGGCGCGGACAGCATCGGACAGAACCGGATTGCAATGCGGTGAGGAAACAGAGTAGTGGAAGAAAGGGAGTAGAGAAGAAGATGAAGAAGAAACGCGAGAAGACGGAGGGAGAATCAACGCTCGATGAGGAATCGATGATGACTATGCGCATATCCGTTGTTCGGCGTCCTTGAAAAGGACTATTCCCACCTTCAGGTGTCGGTCACGGGTAATCCAACCTACTGGCTCGATGTAACGAGCGGATCGAAATCGCGAAAGAAACCTATATTCGTGTCAAAACAGCCACCGCACCCGACTCGTTTCTCCTCATCTTCCAACAGTTTCGCTCAGCCTCGTCAGCAGTTAACCAATGACGTCGTATCACAAAAAGGCAATTCTGATGAGAAATATAAGATTGCAACACGCGTTGTTACTTATATTTGTCTGTCGTCAAAATTGATCTCAATTGTGCGATAAATTTATTATATTTTCTCAAAAGAAATAGATGCGATTTATATTAATAACAATATACCGTTTGTATCGATACGTTCCGCTTGAGCTCATACGTCGCTTAAATATATTGACATGCCCGAATTGAGAATCACTGTCGAGTATTACACAAGTAGCTCTCATAAGTGTCTCTACTAAATTAAATCCTATCTCGATGGTGGAGAGAGTCCTGCGGATATGTTAGTGTATAACGACATTGAATGGACCGAGCAGCATCAGGGTGGATGCGCTGTGGTGTTGAGATTTCGGGTGCAAGAAATACAAGAATAACTGCGGAGAATGCTAAACGTACCGTGACTTATTGGAGGAGTGGAAAATGAGATTTGGACATTGAGAGTGTGAACGATGATCTCATTTCTGAGAATACAATGCACGTCCATCTCGCCGGGCTTTGAAGAAAGGTGGTCGCTCTCATCACTCTCGCATGAGCGTATGCGTCGTTACTTTCACAGATTATTTATAATACGAGATACTGCTGGCAGACGATCAATTATTCACTTATTATTTTAAACGCCCGCCTATATCTTATCAACGATAGATGGGATATTAATTTAATTAATGCTATTGTGTGTGCAAAAGATGAATTTCTCTTATTAACGAAAAGAGAAAAATATTTTAAATAGTTATAGAAATATTTTACTAGGAAAAAACATTATCCAAATACTTTATGCGTATTATGAGAATATTTTACAATATTATATGCTCTTACACCCATTATAAATATGTATCTAAAATTTTGCATAAACTTTTTTCGAGCGGGTTTTATCGATTGCACAACTTTCATCTAATATCGTCAGAAGTAGACGGGAGCCGTCGCACAGGAAAGATGCAAAGCAAAGGTAGATCGAGACAACGTAGACCTGAGTGAAGTAAAGAGCCTAAACAAACATACTCGCCTTTATTGCTACACCTCTTTGCGCCCTAACGTCCTGCTGCGTTTCACACACGACATAATCGTATCTTACCTACGTGCTAAAACGTTGAATATATGTTGTATGTGTTGTGTGCTGTGTATTGTTTAAAGAAATCATCCGATCCAATTTTCTTCGATTAGAAAATTTAAAAAAATATTACTTTCTCAAAAACAACTTGTGTGTATTAAATAGAAAAATATGCAAATGTCAAAGCATTCAGAAAGATTTCTTTTAAAATACATACAAGAATGTAAAGTACATACCTGAAATTGCAGCAAGTTTTAGGACTCGTATAATCAAACTAGATCGAAGAAGAAGACCGCAGTACCATCGATTCCTCATACAATACCGTTGGGCGGTTTTGAGAACATACGTGCGCGCGAACGCGATTATTTCGAGGACTGATCATCCCGTTAAATCCTGATTCGCTGTTGCCCAGAAGCACCGGGAAGTAATCAGAGCGATAGGGCAGTTAAATAGCATCGTAACCACGACCGAATTGTTAACACGTGAAACACGCAACGTACATGTTGCTACGGGGCACAAAATCCGTTTGGTCGAATCTCCAAATCTGTATTACGCGCCTTTTCGAGATCGGCAGTGTTAACGCGGCACGAGGGTAATGCAAATATCGGAAAACGGCTGTTTCAACCTTAGAAATTTAAAGCGTTTATATTTATTAAAAAATGTTTTTTTCCAACAATTAGTCATTAATTCATTAGCTAAGGTTTGAGTATAATGATGAGATTAAATTTTGTCGTTTTAAAGTATGAAATGTAAAAAATAACATACTTTATATATGTGTCTGTATATAATATAGGGAGCAATTGCAAAATATCTCCTGTCAATTGTAGCAAAGTAAATAAATAATAGCAAGTTGAGCAATCGCTGCTCGCTTTCAACGACTTCGCCGATACAAACATAATTAGTTTGATTATTGCTATTTGGACGTCGTGAAATGCAGAAAGCTATGTACGCTTCTTGTTTGTACTTGGCTAAATGTATTCCACTGCATCTGCAACTGTGTTTAACACAGAGAAATAGAGACGCAGAGACGCGGTTAAAGAGGGCAAACGAGAGAGAGGGAGAGAGAGAGAGAGAGAGA
>NW_021853485.1:3192306-3203505 GCF_003651465.1 Formica exsecta
TGTTATTTAAGACAGAATTTAATATATATGATTATGTGTAAAATGTGTGCGTGTCTGTATATAATATAGGGAGCAATTGCAAAATATCTCCTGTCAATTGTAGCAAAGTAAATAAATAATAGCAAGTTGAGCAATCGCTGCTCGCTTTCAACGACTTCGCCGATACAAACATAATTAGTTTGATTATTGCTATTTGGACGTCGTGAAATGCAGAAAGCTATGTACGCTTCTTGTTTGTACTTGGCTAAATGTATTCCACTGCATCTGCAACTGTGTTTAACACAGAGAAATAGAGACGCAGAGACGCGGTTAAAGAGGGCAAGAGAGAGGGAGAGAGAGAGAGAGAGAGAAGGAGAGAGATGCGCGCAATGCGCAAGCACGCGCTTGCAAGCTTTGTAAACGATAGCGAGAACGATCAATCGGTAGCGGCGAATTGTAATAGTCTATTCTGATTAGATCTCCCATTGTTGACGTTATTCGATACCACGGACTTGCCCGGTTGCGTCTAATTGTTCTCGTATGCGATGGCATTCCGGTTAACCAATCATTTTTGGCATGCAATTAAACTGTTCTCTCGATGCAGTATTTTCCAGCACGAATGCGTCATCTCTTTGCGTCAAATTCGCCAAAACAGTAACTTTTTATTTTTCGTCGAAATCGAGTCAAAAAACCTCGCACATTTCTTTCAAAGAGAGAATAAGTACCATCGCAATTTTTAATTAATTAACAATATAATATATATAAGTATCCTTGATAATTTTATGTATTTAATTTCCTAAGCTAATGTTGTTTTTCCTTCACTTGTGTATATATGGCATATACCCTGTAGATACGCGGTTTTCGTGCAAGAAGTCCCCCTCCGGAAATCGCTAATCAATTACATTCTTTCTGGAAAAGTGGGCAACGTCAATCAGCGTGTACGCTACGAGGGCGTTCTTCTACTTTATTCGGATATCTAATAGCGCTTTATTGTAGCAAAACGCCAAGATGACTGACAGGAATGATTAGCGATCCGTTAGGAATACAATGATCGATCTTCGAATCTGTCTAGGGAAAACCATGCAGTCATTGGCTACTTGTATTTATGGAGTTTCAATCAAGATACAATCGTGTTCGTATATATAATTTTTTATGTGACAGTAAGTAAGTACCGCGCTTTTCTAAAAAGAAACAAACGAATAGATTTATTGGCATAATATATTTTCATCGTCAAATGATAATTACGGCTAATAATTACGGCGACATCGCCGTTCATATTTAATGGAAATTTCAGTTATACTAAATGTGTGGCTGCTAACTAAATAGTTTTATATGTATTATACATTTTATTTAAATCTTATTTTGGGTATCTTTTTCCCCTTTTTTCCTTTTTGTCAGACAAATTACTTAGTCAATCCTTTAAAATTTTTAAGCTGTAAATAATAACTGCTGTTTTCTTATCTATTAGTGCAATTGGAGTTATATACGACAAAAATTTCCAAAAGAAGAAAAATTTTGACACAGTCTACTAATATAATGATTCTCAGAGAGTGTCTTTTATAAATATCCTTTTTGTTGCGTTAATAAATAAATGTATATATTATTGAAAAATTAATAATTTTTAATTTTCTATTTACAGAGAGATTAGAGAACTTTATTGTCAAAATTGCGTGGAACATTTATTGTTTACTAAAATAATAACTTTATTCAATTCTTATTATATATATTTCTATGAACAGACGTTAAAAGGGAGCATAATATCGTTCACGATCATTCTAAGCGCTGCGCGAGCCCTTTTCGTCGGTGTGTATCGTGTCTTTTCCAGCTTTTATAGAAACGCAAAGGCATAGCCATGCGCCAGCCTGAGCGAGGAAGGTGTAAAGCAAGCGAAGGTAGACAGATCTCGGCACTTATCGGTCTGCGAGATAGCCATTAACGAAACTAAAAGCCTCCCCATATATCTCACTCCGGCAACCCTCCCCTTCCTCTCGCCACCAAACTCTCCAACCCCTCGCCTAAGTCGACTCCCTCCCCGCTACACCCTCATTTCCCTTGCCGCCACCATCCTTGAAGTAGACACATCACCGTTCGTTGTTTGTCCGAGGCTTTTGTTTTACTTGCTGATATATATTAGCCCTCTTCCCGACCGCGCCACGGCGGAAAAAGGAGAGAGTGAAGGAGGCAGAACCTCGCCCCCCCCCCTCTTCTTCTTCACATCTCCTTTTCTCACTTTGAAGCGGTACAGATCGCGCCAAACTTTTCTCATCACTTGTATTTATGAGAATTATCCTTCTTTTTTTTAGACATTTTCTTATGTCATTTGATTAACCTCTTATTAATAGCAATGAACTCATCAGTCGCAATGAATTTATCAATTTATAATAGAATGGCGCTTGATTGCGATAACATTTTATATATAGATGGAAAGAAATTTCACGACTATTTTATACATCGATTAATATATTCCGTGCACGTTCTCGGAAAAATCTTTGACGTTCCTGAATGTGTGGGAAAAGGCTCCACTGATTTCCATTCTTCGAAAAAATAACGCACGTCCCGGCGAAGAGCGTTCGCTCGGGGGCTTCGATGAGGTTCACGAAAGAAAAACAAATATCGAAAACCAATAAACGATAAGCTGCTAATTGGAAGTCGAGACGGCGTCGGGCGTACCGATGTGGCCGCACCCGGCGATCCATCGATTCGACGCTCGCCATAAACCTCATGTAATAATTTAACAATCTGTGAAGAATTGACGCCCTTTCTTCGGTCAGTGATGTAAGCAGGTAGACGACCGGGTTATTTCCGTTCTCCGACACCTATCTTCGACTCATCGTACGCGGCTGTTTATATTCGACACTTTCATCCTATCCTATCTATATTGACTCTTGACACGTATTTTTGATATTTTCTACTTTGTCGAATGTATTTCAGGCGAAATACGAGACGCTCTACTGATATCGATAATGATAATAGCGACATTTTAAAAAGCATTTGCTTTCCAGCCAGTATCTTTTGCACGATTTTTCGGGAGAAAATGTCTTCACGCTTAAAAGAAATTGTAACTAGAAAAATTAAAATTTGCTTTGAAATAATTTTCTTTACATATATTATCACGTAAAGTATATATACTTATAGTTTGCATTAAAGTCAAACTGCGATCTAAATCTGTTATAAGTTTCGATTTTTCAATTATATTTGGAAATTTGGAATAAGAGCAGTCGATTTCGTAGCAAAATTAAGCTATATTTTAGTAATATAAAGATAGAATAAAATATTTTCGTAAACGGAAAATTTTTTAAAAATCTTTTTTTTCGATATATTAACATATTAATATATTATTAAAATTTAGATAAATATTGACTGCGATATTTTTGAGATTTTATGTATACTTTAACAAAACGAATTTTAAATATCCATCTAAATAAACGATAATTTCTCAATTTTAATGAAAGATTGAGACAAAATGATTTTTCTCAATAAATGCTGTAGAACCTTCTTGGATAAGCCGTCTATTTATATTTATCAGCAATTAGTATTAATCAATAAAGAAAAGAGCGTTCCTAATAATAGCGAAGAGAAATGTTCGTACAATCGCCACATTAATATGATGACGCGATATTGTAGCGGATGTTCTTGGATCAACAGTGGTGGATGGACATTGCAAGACTCGCAAACTCGTAACAGCGATACACGACCGGACAGCGTGTGGGAGCGTGCGGCGTAACCCCGCTGATAACATCTCTAATCACACCGAGGCCGAACCAATCAGCGCTAATCCTGGCCTCGATACTCATCCAGGAAGGTTCTATAGCTCGGAGCTCCGGGATAACCGCCCTCGCAATCCCCACCGTCCTTCCCGACCCCTAGGAATCTCTCGTGAGCCTTGCGTATACAACATCACGTACAATTCACCATCGCATGCTATAGAGCTCGGTGCCTGCAGCTGTAGCATCATACACTGCCAACGCTACTGATACCACCGATCGAAATTACATGCGTTCGCGTATATTGCTCGTGCGCGCGCTTCTCTTCCGTTTATGTTTCATGAAAAGCGAATCGCACCGATTAATGGAAGATTGCCGATTAAACTTCCCTTTGACTTTCAAACAATTCTAAAAATATTATTTTGTATAAATATATATACATATATTTATGAAGGAATTAATGCTTAAATATAGTCTTTCACGCAGAGTAAGTGATAGAATTATGATACATTTAATGCAACATAAAATATTCAAATATAATACCCCGTAATGTTGATAACATTACGTATCTTATCTCCTTACATTGTTGTAGAATAAATTTTTTAATATCGCCATCACATTGAATTCGAGCATTCAATCAATCGTTAGATGAGTAATAGATTCAAGAGCAAATTCATTACTGCAAATTCATTATGCTTCGTTTGTAAAATAATAAACTGTACAAGTATCACATTATTAAACATGATAATTGTAACATCAGTTGATATTTGCGTGATAATAAATTTTTTCGCATTATTATTTCTTGCTTTAAATCCAATATATGGTCGCGAAACTCACTTTATAAAAGAACGCTTTATTTCGAACTTTGTAGCTTGTTATATAAACACCGCTCTTTCTGCTAATCTCTCATTGTTATCTGTAAGATTTATCAAATGTATGAAACGAAATCATGTGTTATACGAGGACATCACAGTAAGGCCGATGATAAATGGAGTGGCAGGAACCTTTACCGATAAGAATCATAGTCTGTGCCCCTCATTCATATCGTCATGCTGACACGCTCGGCTGTGTCGATAGATCGAGTGCCATTTCAATCATTCGCTTTGAAAACGATTCTCAAGTAGCTCTTCACGGACATAGATAAAATTTCACGGAGGCACATGCTTTACAGGCTGCTCGTCCTATTCAATCGGCGTGGCGGCATATAAGAGACGTAAAATTTAATGAAATCTCTCTTGGATGGAGTTTGATTGTATCAGCTCTTTTTTACGAGAAACACCCGTAATCTCGAATCTTCACATCTTCATCGTCGATTAATAATAGCGAGGATCGATATGACGCAATTAATTTTCAATCTTTCTCCTACGACTCAATGTCTTATTTTACACGTCGATGATCGAGAGTTTCTCGCATTGATTCTTCGTATCGAATGTAGCGTTTCGAGTAACTGAAGTGCCGACTGTGTAAATTCCCTCGTCTGTGCAACTCCGTGCCGTATTTACAGCGTTATGTCCGAATTGATTTGTCAGAGGGACGGGTGGGACGGAAGATGTAGCGGATGTTCTTGGATCAACAGTGGTGGATGGACATTGCAAGACTCGCAAACTCGTAACAGCGATACACGACCGGACAGCGTGTGGGAGCGTGCGGCGTAACCCCGCTGATAACATCTCTAATCACACCGAGGCCGAACCAATCAGCGCTAATCCTGGCCTCGATACTCATCCAGGAAGGTTCTATAGCTCGGAGCTCCGGGATAACCGCCCTCGCAATCCCCACCGTCCTTCCCGACCCCTAGGAATCTCTCGTGAGCCTTGCGTATACAACATCACGTACAATTCACCATCGCATGCTATAGAGCTCGGTGCCTGCAGCTGTAGCATCATACACTGCCAACGCTACTGATACCACCGATCGAAATTACATGCGTTCGCGTATATTGCTCGTGCGCGCGCTTCTCTTCCGTTTATGTTTCATGAAAAGCGAATCGCACCGATTAATGGAAGATTGCCGATTAAACTTCCCTTTGACTTTCAAACAATTCTAAAAATATTATTTTGTATAAATATATATACATATATTTATGAAGGAATTAATGCTTAAATATAGTCTTTCACGCAGAGTAAGTGATAGAATTATGATACATTTAATGCAACATAAAATATTCAAATATAATACCCCGTAATGTTGATAACATTACGTATCTTATCTCCTTACATTGTTGTAGAATAAATTTTTTAATATCGCCATCACATTGAATTCGAGCATTCAATCAATCGTTAGATGAGTAATAGATTCAAGAGCAAATTCATTACTGCTAGTATGCTTCGTTTGTAAAATAATAAACTGTACAAGTATCACATTATTAAACATGATAATTGTAACATCAGTTGATATTTGCGTGATAATAAATTTTTTCGCATTATTATTTCTTGCTTTAAATCCAATATATGGTCGCGAAACTCACTTTATAAAAGAACGCTTTATTTCGAACTTTGTAGCTTGTTATATAAACACCGCTCTTTCTGCTAATCTCTCATTGTTATCTGTAAGATTTATCAAATGTATGAAACGAAATCATGTGTTATACGAGGACATCACAGTAAGGCCGATGATAAATGGAGTGGCAGGAACCTTTACCGATAAGAATCATAGTCTGTGCCCCTCATTCATATCGTCATGCTGACACGCTCGGCTGTGTCGATAGATCGAGTGCCATTTCAATCATTCGCTTTGAAAACGATTCTCAAGTAGCTCTTCACGGACATAGATAAAATTTCACGGAGGCACATGCTTTACAGGCTGCTCGTCCTATTCAATCGGCGTGGCGGCATATAAGAGACGTAAAATTTAATGAAATCTCTCTTGGATGGAGTTTGATTGTATCAGCTCTTTTACGAGAAACACCCGTAATCTCGAATCTTCACATCTTCATCGTCGAATAATAATAGCGAGGATCGATATGACGCAATTAATTTTCAATCTTTCTCCTACGACTCAATGTCTTATTTTACACGTCGATGATCGAGAGTTTCTCGCATTGATTCTTCGTATCGAATGTAGCGTTTCGAGTAACTGAAGTGCCGACTGTGTAAATTCCCTCGTCTGTGCAACTCCGTGCCGTATTTACAGCGTTATGTCCGAATTGATTTGTCAGAGGGACGGGTGGGACGGAAGAGCGGCACCTAAGCAAGAGAGTGTGCCGAAGGGTCGTCTACGGTTAAATCTCCTATACGATAGGAGTTCCAAAGGGAGTTGGCGGTGGCGCACAGTCTGCGACTCCGAGAGGACTTCAAAATCGAGCAGCCTCCCTCGGGAGTTTGGACCTCAACTTCTCCGCGCGTGTGTCCCTCCTCTTCTTCTGTATACATCGCTCACCCCCACCGCGGAATTTAGTGGACGAGCGTGTGCCCGAACATGTGGACTCATCATCATCAGCGTGCTGCGATATTCTGAATGTACTGACCATCATACGCGGGGACCCCACACAGCCGCGTCCTTCCTTTTTGCTCTCGTTAAGCTCTCGTTCCTCGGTAGCTACGCCGCCAATCATTTCGTTCGAACCCTGGCCCGGCTGCGTCTACTAACTGAGTGTAGCCTAATTACGATGTCCGGAGGGTTCGATTCATCTTTGATGGAGCGAAGGCAACCGCCGTCCTTACCCTTTCCTTCTATCACTATTATTTGTACGATAAATACTTGGATAGAACTGCACATTTCGAAATTTGTTCTGGGTTATTGTTCAATATTTCGAAAAAAACATCTCTTTATTCGACACATGTAACATGAACGTTTAAATTAATTTATCTTTACGCACACGTTGCTGATCTCTGGTTTCAGATAGATTCATATTTTTAATAATTACTTATTTATTAATATATTATTTATTTATCAATGACGAATAAACATAGAGGCGTATTTTGTGAGAAATGACAGATGTATAAAGATTATTGTCAAAAATAATTCTCTAATTACAACAAAGATATAGTGCAATTAAATGAAAACAAGGTAAAGAATTTTTTTTTTTTTTTTTTGACGCGACTAAGATATCCGATTATCGTCCAACGGGATATCTAAAAACTGATCGCCTCTCGTCTAAGAAATCGAAACGACGGTAAGGTATACCCGGAGATCGTTTTATTCCCTAAACATATCGTCGTCGTTTGGCAGCGGATGGCCATCTGGCGATTCTCTAACACCCACGAGCGGCTCATCGAAACCCTCGCGGGATCTAATGATGTATAACGTGGCATTCGTTCGTACTGACCATAGTTACATTTATTCGCTATATCCGTAAGCTGGGGTCAAGCCTACGGTATCGTTGACCCCGCGTATAGCGGACCAGTGCTCGAACCCCGAAAATCGCCGACCCTCACCCTTGATAATGCAATTATCGTTAGCGTTGGAGTTTAGAGCGTCGCATATGTGCTTAATGATATTTCCTCGGATCCGTCGTATTTTCCCAGCGGCAAAAGTGCTCGATTTCCGGAAGAAGCTCGCGACGCGATTATTCAGACAGTGTTCACGATCGTAACAAAAGCGTCTTTCGACACTAATCAATTTCAACAGCAGTGTACAATCCTTAAATAACAGATCTAGAATGCAGTTATAAAATAATTGTACTCATAAAATAAATCGTATTTTTATAAAAAAGGTTTAGATCCATTGCATTCTATGCGTGACACGATACATCAAAGTCTTTAAATATAATATTTATATTTATGATAAACATACGAGAAAATAATAATTTTTCGTTTGAAGGCTTAAGAGTTTCAGAATAAATAATCTTGATTCTTTAGGTGAAAGTGCTTGGAATTGATTTCTATAAGAGATATACGCTTTCTAAAATAGACGTATGTAAACCGCATTAATCTATCGTTTCCGCGTTTATATTTTTTCAGCAAGAAGAATATTAAGAACTGACAAGTATTTATAAAACATATCTCCCACGCATATAAAATGATATTCGCGTAGTAAAGTTGCGTATCTTCTCCTACCGGACGCTTGGTTTTCTTTGCAAACTGCTTGGCCGCGATTTTCAAGCTTCAACGACCTAACTCACGTGGAATTCATGTCATTAAAAACAACGATAGTACTCTCAGATTGGATTCATGGGAGTTGGCAATATGGAGTCGCGACAGAGATTCGTGGAATAAAACGGCGAGATGAGAGAGGAGCTTCAGCGTGTGGCTCGACCACGTGTTTTTAATAATTGATAATGTACGTAGACGTTTGTGAGAACTTGATGTAGGTCCTGGAACTGTATAATCGTACCATTCTCTTTCATGGCCACGTTAAACATTACGTTGGATCGATGTGTAATCTAAGCACTACTGTACTTTAACAATAATTTCCGATTAATAAGAAATACATTTTTTTTTAATAATTTTTGTGTGATATATTTAATTAGCAAACAATTTGAAAAATTAAGGATATATTTTACATCAATTTAGATGTAATATATAAACAATTATATATATTTGTATATTGAATTTGCATATTAAATGTATAAATATTCGGATGTGAATTAAAAACAATTATATGTAGTATTTAGAATATAAATGCATGCAATGAAAGAAATATATAAATCTGACTATATTTTTAAAATCATGTAGAGAAATTTTTCAAAGAACCAAAATTTAAAAACCAATAACAAATTTTTTTTTTTAATTGTCATAGAATATTCTAAAGATTTGAAAAAGTTTAAATGGCCAGCAATGGAATAATAAAAAAAGAAGGCCGTGTAATCTACAAAAAATTTATAAAAAAGAATAGTTAATATGAGGAGTAAAAAATTTTATTTTTTTAAAACGGAAATAAATATTTTCGGATTAATATTACTTTTGAATATTAGACAGCAATTATTGGGTAAAAATGATTGGACATTACACAATCACAGTGAGCGTAAGCCTCTTTCACGACTGCTCGTTTGTCATTATATAATCGTTTTAATGAATGATATCTGAAAAAGTTAAAACTGACTTCGTGGAAATTGACGTTAATGTCTTTTCTTGAGTTTTTCACGGATGAAATGAGATTTGTGTCTATGAAATAGAATACAATTGAAAAATAGAGCGCTAGAAAGATATGAGCAGATCCGTACACGCACGTCGAATTACGCGTGCGAAACCGTGCGTGGACAGACCGACACACGCACATTGACGACGCGTAACAGATATCGTATATAAGGTTTGTGTGTGCCCATGCGAGTCGATGGCAGGGAGATAGATTTAGGGTGGTAGACGGAACTTCTCCGTAGCC
The DNA here is from genome assembly GCF_003651465.1 of Formica exsecta. Taxonomy (NCBI): domain Eukaryota; kingdom Metazoa; phylum Arthropoda; class Insecta; order Hymenoptera; family Formicidae; genus Formica; species Formica exsecta. The sequence continues at coordinate 3,202,251 of NW_021853485.1, forward strand.
ATTAGCCGCACACTCGCAAAGCCTCTATAACACGATTCATACATTTTCCTGGCGAATGAAAAACAGTATTGGTTCGAAACACTAAATCCAATCCTGAAACACTGACGGCACTGGCTGTCTCTGTCTGTTAAGTCACCAATCCTCTTACGCATCCTCTTATGTATCTATATATAGATGCTTCTTTATATATGCATTATTATCTTTTCTTCTCGGATTCAGATGATGTTTATTATTATCTTTTCAATTGAAAATTTCAATTTATTCTTCTTATCTATTACTCATAATTTTTGTATTACTCTTACTTATGGATATAATTAAAACTGCAATTGAATCGTGTACGAATTTTTAATGGCATTAGATATTTAAAGTTATTGCTCAGTTTACGGAAAATAATAGTTGATATATCAAAGTTACATAACTTTATCAAAAATACATATCACATCCGCGTACCTAATATACTCCACTAGAGATCAAGGTAGTATATTAAAAAAGTTTCCTCCGTACAACATATCGGCTAATATTTCTATGCCAGCAACACGTTCTTGCGACGCGATAATTCGCGTATATGAACGCGCGATGGATACGCAAGGGAAACTAATTCCAAACGTTTATAACGGCTCCGAACGTTCGAATAGAGCATGCAGCAGCCCTTTGTAGACATAGATTGCTGTTATAGCAGCCATAAGCTATAATTGCACAACGAGGCGCACACGAAGATTTCAGGCCACTTTGCGTTCTTTCGCGCACAGCTTCTCTCCCGTCCCTTTCTTGACGGTGAAGATATAGGTGGAGACCCTGGCCGTGCGGAGCAACGAAGAAAGCACGAGTGTGAGAAATCGATGAATGCGATCGAGAGGTAGCCGCGAGAGGTAAAACAAAATCGCAGACAATTCCTTGGCCGCCTGTGTATGTGTGTGCGTGTGTGTTGCGTTCCTCTCTCGCTCTCGCTATTTCTTCCTTTCGTTCTTTCTCTCCTTCTTCCTTTCTCTCTCTCTTTCTCTCTTCTTCCTCTCTCGATCGAGTAATGGAGGTGGATAAGTCGTAAGAGGAAACGGCAGGGGTTCTCTCGTCCTCTCCTTCTCATTCTCTTTCTCCCGTTCTCACGTACATGCTTGTATATAGTTACAGGCACCTATACATATATGTATTCCTATCCTTGCGCATCGCGGATCTCTCCGTCTCTCCTCGCCTTCCTCGCTCGTCCTCCCTCACAGAATAACTCCCCTCCCCCCCCCCCCCCCCCCCCCTTTTCGCC
>NW_021853485.1:3204162-3219273 GCF_003651465.1 Formica exsecta
CCCCCTGACGTCTCTTTACGGCTCCCTGCCTTGGTTGGCTCCTAATTAAACATCCAGCTCGCTCGAATCCCAAGTCGACTGGGCCGTCGATGTTCCGATATTAGTGCCCCGCTCCACCGTCGCGTTCGTCCTCTCCTCCCATCGTCATGCATCTACCCGCGCTTTCTTTTATCTCGCACTTTTCTCCACCACCATCTTCGTTTCTCCTTCGTATAACTCCCTTCCCGTCCACCCCCGCAAAACCCCGTATCCGCGTGCACAGCATAAACCACGCTGTACGCCTTATAAACAGATTTCGAGGAAAGAGAGGAACAAACCGAGAATCGATAGCCGCTACCGAGTCATATCGTTCGGAAAGATCCCAGCTTCTGAATTCGTCGTGAAGCGAAACCATGGAAAAGATGTCGTCGTTACAGAGATAGTAGTCTGTATTTTTAAATTTTGTAATTCATTACTAATTAAATATAATTGTTGAGAAAAACTATATTTTTTTTTTTTTTTGTAACAAATCGTACGATAGAACTTGCCATTTTATTATTTCATGTACGCAATTACATTCCTGTTTATCTTGACGATACAGATATAGCAAATGCGAGGAAACGGGATTAAATACCATTTTTTTGAGAACAAATGCCATTCTCGACGTTTTCTGGAATGAAGATTATCAGAGAACAAATATTATTTCTCTATGTCTTCTAAAAACTTCTCGTCGCGTTGTAACCCTATCGACGAAATAACCTCCGCCCTCTCGCCACCCTCCAACCTCTCCCGCGATGTCGAATATATCCTTACTATACGCGCATACGTAAGATTCTTCGCCATCCCTCTTGGTTGCTACGCGGTCGAAACATTCGGCGCATTATCAACGGCGCGAGGCAAGAATATACGCACGACAATGCACGACTGCGCGTACTCTCGTCTGTGGCATTCGGTATACGTATACACGATACTAATGTAAGATATACCTCCGGGACACCCCGCTCTCGTCCAGAGTCCGAATCCACGCTATCCCGGATTACCAGCAACCGCCAGCGATGGCAGCAACGGCAACGGCAGCAGCAGCACGCTGAGCATCTCAAACACGATCTTGTATTCCAAGCTGGTCGCGCTGCTGGCAGCGCCTACGAGAGCGAGAGAATAGTCATTAACTAAATAACGGCCTGATCCCTAGCATTCACGTTCACTCTCTCTCTCTCTCTCTCTCTCTCTTTCTCTTTCTCTTTCTCTTTCTCTGTTTCCCCATCCCATGGCCTTATTCTCATGCCCGTTCTTCCACGCCATCCCTCTGATCTCGCGGAGGAGAAAGGAACGAAGGCCGAAAGGAAAGGAGAAACGCGATCCACCTAGTCAGCCAACCAGACAGGAAACCACCCACCACCACCAGCACCACCACCATCACCGTTCGCTCGCTCGCGAACAGCGGCTGGATGTTATCACCCGCCAAACGTTTTACAGCCAATACGGCGCTTTTGCAGTTCTCGAATGACTTTTTTATTGAGCTCAAATCGATATACCCGACATTCTTCGTTCCGCCGCGCCACCGGACTTGTCCATCGCAGACGGTTGTAGCGACAATTTCGCAATCGCGATTTTAACACGTGTTACTCGTACCTAATGCTGGCAGCGCCTACGAGAGCGAGAGAATAGTCATTAACTAAATAACGGCCTGATCCCTAGCATTCACCTTCACTCTCTCTCTCTCTCTTTCTCTTTCTCTTTCTCTTTCTCTGTTTCCCCATCCCATGGCCTTATTCTCATGCCCGTTCTTCCACGCCATCCCTCTGATCTCGCGGAGGAGAAAGGAACGAAGGCCGAAAGGAAAGGAGAAACGCGATCCACCTAGTCAGCCAACCAGACAGGAAACCACCCACCACCACCAGCACCACCACCATCACCGTTCGCTCGCTCGCGAACAGCGGCTGGATGTTATCACCCGCCAAACGTTTTACAGCCAATACGGCGCTTTTGCAGTTCTCGAATGACTTTTTTATTGAGCTCAAATCGATATACCCGACATTCTTCGTTCCGCCGCGCCACCGGACTTGTCCATCGCAGACGGTTGTAGCGACAATTTCGCAATCGCGATTTTAACACGTGTTACTCGTACCTAATGTTTCTTCGTCGTGCTCAAAGCTCCCGCGTTATCTTGATGCGATTCCGCGAGTAGTCAAATGCGAGAGCTGGCCGATTGTATAATATCAAATTACTGTCCTACTTAATTTGATACAACGTTATTTTAACAGATGTCTGAAACTTGTAAGCTGGTCAATTAAACTTAAGTAGAAACATATTTAAAGTCTCTCTCTCTCTCTTTCTCTCTCTCTCTCTCTCTCTCTCTATGCCTATTAAATATATACGATTAAATGTATAATGCAAAAATGTTGTTTTACCAGTTTCAAGTATTTCGCATGTAAATTGTTTTAAATTTAATCGATGTGGCGTAATGTTTAAAAAGTCTGAATTCGAGGGAAAAATCGAATATATTTTTAAATTTTTGTATTATATTAGTTTCTATACCATGCCTTCTCTCTCTTTCTTTTTATCTAAATCCTTTATGGACATACTTTTCTTTGTTTATAAAATTAACTAGGCGTCCATCATAATGTCCCTCACAGAGGAATAACAGTGTATGGTAAGTACGCGTCCAGTGCAACATCACATATGGCGATAGATGGCTAAGTACTGCTCAGCATTATACCTTTACGTGTCGTATGTCTACGAGCGCTAAGCCCTCCGGAGTAACGTGAGAAGTAGCGTCGGACATTGTCGGGCGAGGACACGAGGTGAAGAGGCAAAGGTAAGGTGGTAGAAGATATGGCCGGAGAAGAAAATACTAGCTGACCGGCATAGTACAATGGCGGATTTGCGCACGTTGACAATAAACACGTGCCAGTCATGTTATTCTTCCATTTGCCTCCTCATAAATCCGACATAAAAGCCGCTGGACAAACAGCCAAAGTCTATGCGCGCGGTGGGCCTTCTTTTCCGACGATAAAAAGAACGAATTTCACAAGAAAGAAAAATCTCACTCTTTCGATGTATAATAAGAAATCTTCCCGTCAAATTAAGAAAATTTTTATTTGCATTTGCGATAGATTTTCGTTTCTTAGAATATATTATTATACATTGCACAAGTCGAAAATTTCTTATCTTTTGATATATAACTCAACAAAAATTAACACCGAAAAATCAAAAAGAAAGCGAGTCTGCTCCGAGCGACTTGTCCGTTGCTGACTTATCGCAAAGATTTATATCACGAAAATTCATTTCTTCTAATAATCGCACAGAGGAGTCTGGTCCCCGAAACGTGGAGCGATGAAACAAACAGCTCGCTGTTGAAAATGGGAGGTAAATCAGACAATTTCACGGCAGATAATCCGGGATGGATTCGCTCGGTTCGAATATACACGTACTCCGTGTACAAACGCGCACGGACACAAGTATCGGGACGAGTCATTTGGGTGATGTAGACAGATCGAACGTTTCCTCAATCAGTCAGACTTGGAAAGAGCGAGAGAAAGAGAGTGAAAAGCGAGAAAGGGAGAGGGGAAATAGAGGAAGAAAGTGCTAGAGAGAAAGAGAAAGAGAGCGAGGAGAAACAGGCCGCATGGGGTTCGACAAGAGCCAGGGGAATCCCGGGATATTCCCGCAGTACGGATTCACGGAGCGTTATGATTTGTGCTCGCTTCCGTCAATAATTTTACGGCAAATTTAACTCTAAACTTTCCACCAGCGTGTTTCACCCCTCCTACCTGCCATGCTTCCTCCATTCCTCTCCCAGCCTCCGATAATTCTCGAAGGACGTCTCTCAACGCCCGCGCTACGCAAAAACTTTCGGTTCATCTGGCCCCCTCCCCCCGTCCCCCTTGACGCGCTCCCCCGCATGTTTATTCGCTCGGATAACGAAGATGTGATTGCTTCGAAGGATCGACACTGTCGAGCTTTATATGCCCGATTAATTACTATTATTACTCTTATTGCTGACCCTTTAAAATAGAAACGTCATTAATTATCAAATAGCATTTTGATTTAGATTCTTAGCAGTATTAGAGAGCCGCATGTAAAATTAAATATTAACAAACGGATAGTTGAAAATAACATAGAAAGAAGAATTTGTTACTGCTCGAAAATTAGTTCTTCCTGTCGTTTAGTCAATAATTAACGGCAGTTCAGATTTCAAAATTGATCCATCCGAAAGCTTCCCGAGAATTCTTAAAGCTACTATAGTTATGTGGAAAAAGGTCATATAATTATGTGTAATAAAATAAAACGCGCCATTGAAAAATGTTTTTGGACAGATAAATTGTATTAATTATTATATTTTTAAATGAGAATTTTGCTCTTTCATATATTTTTTTTTTCTTGAGCTACATGTATGCGATCAATCATTTCGCGCAAATAATTCAGGGTAAATCGTACGCCAGAATTTGTTATTCTCGCACATGGAAATTTGATGCGGGAAATATAGACGCTATAAGTTTCGCGATTGGATAAGAGAAAAGAAGGAGAGGACGATCGACGGCTAACTGAGAAAAGGAGCGAATGGCCAATATAGCGAGAAGAAGAAATGGATCGACGATGGGGGAAGCCGGAGGAGCGCGCTCAAGCCGATCGTGCTTCGTCGCTATAGATAGACGCGTGCAACGTCGGTATGCGTCACGTACGAGGGCGATGAGGAATGAACGTGAGACGCGAGACGATCTAGCACGGTAGTCTTCGGCATCGCGGGACGATAGCGATGGACCGAACAATTTCCGCCGAGTGCGTCGATCCCGAATTGCCGCCGCGACCGCGGGCCGCGATCTCTCGATCGCGAGAAAAGGAAAACACGCGCGGGGAGAAAAAAAGGACACGGAAGGGAGGAGGAAAGTGGCGAGCACTTGAGCAAAATCGGGAACACGAGCGAACGCCGATGAACACGGCGCACGAAGCGTCAACGACGGACGAAGGGACGGCGGAGGGAAGCCGGTGACACTTAACTCTGTCTGAATCCGGCCACGTGCATTGTTCGCCGCTAATTTTAGTGCTCGCTGTCGCTTTGTCCAACGCTTCTATAGGCGGATCGAGAAGATTCGAATGCTCTCTATATTTCCCTTTCCGTCTGCCCTCACCTCCCCGCGCCCCTTTCCGCTTTCATCGAGACGCAATGAGAAAAAAGGCCTCTCAGCCAGATCGAAAGGATCTTGCGGTGCAAGTTGAAAGTTTCGTTTCGAGGAAGACGCTGCGTTGTAATTTGCATGCGAGGCGAATCGCATTTAATTACGGCAATGTGTGTAGTGTTTAAGGTAGAAACTCTTTCTTCTTTAGTATATTATTCATTCGAAATGTGTCAAATACATGAGAAGATTGCATGAAAATTTATATATGTATATGTAGCGAATATATTGCATCCGAAATATTCTTCCCACGTATTATTGATTTTAATTTAATTAAGAGAGACCTCAGCATATATTTAATATTGATTTCTTATGCGTCTTTGTCACTCAGACCTAGTATTTTCATCGTCAATTTATCACCAAAGATGCCTCTATTATTTTATATTGTATCTTCAGTTGAGCAAATAAAAGTCAGAATTATACAGAATTATCCACATTTAGTTCTGGTAAAAAAACATATCTGAATATTTAAAAGATAGATATAATATTAATTAATGTTTGAAATACATACAAAATTCAATTAGATTATTAATACAGAATATATATTAAATTACATTGCATTTGAAATTTTTGTCAAATAAGTATCTAGATAATTCACAACATCTAGATAATTCTAACATATCTTATACATCTCAGACATTAAATACGAAGAGAATCCTTTGGAATTACATCAAACGGTCAAGGAAGATAGAGAAGAATCACCCTTATACCCATCGATCTTTCCCCTCTGGCCTCTTTACACTTCTGTTGCACATTGTTTTTCATCGACTCGATAGGCAATCACATAAATAAGTCAGCGGCGAATGGGGCACCGGTGAGGCGACCGGGCAATTTCGTATTCACGGTCTGCAGGGAAAACGAAGAACCGGAGAAACACATACACAGAGGCCGATGGCGCGCGCGGTGGCCCTATCAAACCATATTCAAACCCTCCCGGACAACGGAAATCTCCGCTGTCCGAGAATTCGAACGATAAAAAAAAAAAAAAAACTCTTCTCTCCCCCTTCCCGCTCCCGGTGAGCACGACCGGGAGGGAGGGTGTCCGGATCGGGCGAAATAACCAGAAACGTGAATTATCGGCCTTCGTTACATATTCCTTTTTATGTGTCCTTTGCCATAAACGCGGGAAAAAGGTAGCGGTAGACGATAGCAGTCGAGAAAGGGAAGGGAAGGGGACAGAAAGGGGGACTCTACCTAGAGAGGCGAGCAGCGGAGGGAATCGGCCGCGACGTTTTTGCATGGGCCCGGGAGACTCCCCCGAGGGTCATCACTCGCACTTCGGGGATAGTCAGTGTCCAGTTGTCCCGGCAGTCTTCTCTCCCCCCGTGTCCACCCCATCGCCCCCGCCATTCGATCCGTTCGAGTCAGCCTGACAACTGATATTGCGTGATCTATGGCCTCGAGCATTGCACGCCTGGGACAAAACTGACCCGTTCTCGCGCCTTCTCCCTCTAGTACGTCGACTGTACCCTTCTCTTTCTTTTCCGAGTCGCGCTCTCTCTTTCTTTCTCCCTCTTTTTCTTTCTTCGAGCTCTCGGACGCGTTCTCTCCTCGTCGCGTTCTTACCCTCTCTGTTCCCGATCCGTCCAAGTTTTCTACCCCTCGCGAAGAAGGGTCGCGAAACGTATATGGGCGCGGGGCCACATGTGTGCGGCGGGCTCGTGTATTTGAGGTGTGCAGCGGCGAAAAAAGCAAGTAACAAAGTAATAGATGTCCTCGGACCCTTGGCGAGACCACAGTGTCCACTTCGTCAATAAAAAATCACAGTATAATAGAAAAAGAACTCGCGCAAACACCCTCGTTCTTGTAGGCCCCATGAGATACGTCGGCGACTCCCCTGGAATCTGCGTTGCGTTCTCGTGAAATATTTATAACGGTATTCTGATGCACGGCGAGATACATATATCCGCGTAGATACCTTAGAAGCTTCGATTGAGAAATTGAATTTCTTCGGTCTCTTTCGCATAGTCTTAATCTCGCAGAAATTTCATTTCGATGGTAAAGCACTTTTAACTGTGGCAGATGCTATACGAGTTTCCCGAATTTTTTTATACACATTTTTTTTCCAGGAATCTTAAATTTTCAAATCAAAGAGCTAAGTGGATATAAAGATGATATTTATTATTTGAGTAAATTTAAAACTATATGTGAATAAAAATCTTTTAAATTGCATAAATATTTTTATTGTTTTATTTTTATTAAAGAAAAATTATGCATATATCATAAAATCTAAAGACATCGAGAGATGCGATTTCTAGAAAAGTATAAAAAGATGAAAAAAAAAAGGAAGAGAGACCTCGTTTTCGTTTGCCTTACAGTCGAACGGTCGAGAAGCTATATGAGCGAGCAGTGTACCATAGGGAGCCACAGACTACGATATATCTTATTATATTACACGCGATAGGTCAGCAATGAAAACTAAGTGCATATGAGAATCCATGGGGTTATAAGGTTGTGAGAAATGGCGAAGAAAGCTAGTTTCGTTTCCGAAATTGGAAACGTAAAACAACTATTTAACGATCAAAAGATCAGTTTTATTTTTAATAAAATTGGGATAATATTTTTTATATAAGAATTTTTGATACTTGAATAGTCGAAAAAAATTTTGACATTTGAAAAAAATGATAATATTTATCCGGAGATCTTTTGTACGACACGCTAAGCTATAAATAAATTAATGGTCGTCATTAGGCAGCTTGTAGGACCAGTTCCGTGGGACAGATGAAACGTTGAATTTTTCATGCACGATAAGATCTTGGAGAGATGCACTCTCATAAATGTCCTCACGAATTTAGGGTAGGAGGGTGCATAACGCATATGCTTCTACGCGTCAACAAAGTGTCGTCGCCTTATGGCACGCGCGCTTCCTTAAGCACGTTATATATCAAATTGCGCCTTTATGGAAATTTTGTGTCATACCACGGAAGTCACAAAGTGTACACGCATAATGTCAAATCGACAAATCGAAATATATGCGGGCGGAACGAATGAAGGACACGCATAGACACATATTAGCATTTCATGAGTTTTAATTTTCTTAAAATTTAGATCTTGACCAAAATTTTTATCTCATTTATAAACGATTGTGTAAAGTCATTTGTAAAGAGTTTAGTTTTTTTAAATTTTGCATGAGTCATTTTCGTTTAAATATAAGCATCTATCACATTCGCAAAAAGAATTATACATAAATAAGTATATCGATATTATTCTCAGACAAATTTATGTTCGATTAATCCGGAAGCAATATTGCTTCGCGGCGCGAAATAGCGTCAAGATTTCCGGCTGTAGCGCGGTAAGGGATCGAGGCGATAGCGAGATGAGCGGGGGTGGCCGGTTAATTGAAGTATTTCTTATCTAAAAACTGGTGATCCCATACAGCCGCGAGCTGGAAGACCTTTGATCCGTTAAGGTCTGCCCGGGCGTGATTGCAGAGCTCTTGTCTTCTCTTATAATTGATATTGGCTCAGCGGCAGCGGTGTAGTGGCGGTTGGCCCGTCCAAGAGCCACCCTGGACTATAGGATTCAGAAGTAGGGAATCGAGGAAGGGGGGAGAGGTGAGGTATTAGAGTAGGGGGGCAGAGCGGGGGAGGGGGATGATTTCGATGGTCATGGAAAGGCGTATTTGGCGGATGGGACGACGGGACCAGCCACCAGCAGCTCTAATCCCCGATGGCCCCGTCTTCGAGAATAGTTGGTAATCCTACGGGATAGTTGGAGATCACCGAGTTACACTGGACACACTTGAGCGCCGGGGGAGTCTGCTCGACCCTTTATTGGCAGACGCCGCTAAGGTGGATATCTAAAGAGAATCCGAACTTGAGGAACTCGATAGTTACACATCGGAGGAGTCGAACGCGAATTTCGAGTAAAGATGGATAAGAGCGGAGTGTAAGGCGAGGAGGATAGTTCGATGAAGGTGGAAACCGCTTAATGTCCCAAGTTCAAGCCGAATCTGACCCAAGACTTACAATCGTACACTTAATGTGGGGAGCCTAAGGAATTAGGGGGAATGATAGTATTGCGAAAGCTTGTATTGTTCAATCTAGATTACTGTGTGACACAATAGTCGCATTGATTATTACTAACAGTAAGCTAGAGAAATTGCGATTCTATCGTCATATCAAAAATTCACAAGAATTTCGCATATCTCGACTACAAATCCTTCGAAAATGCAATAATTTTGCTTATAAGCGGACAAAACTTAAAAAATTTTTAAGGTAAAATTTAAATTAATAATATTATTATTTATTTTAAATTTTTATACAGATTTACTTTACAAAATTTTAATTTAAAATTTAATCATCAAAATATTTACTTAAAAAATAAGAAAACTATAAAATATAATATTTAGTTATATATATATTCAAATTTGCAACGCGAAAATCAACTATATGTATCACTTTATATGCGATAGTTGCATATATATATATAACATAAATTGCATTGAGCGTTCTGTTAGAATTTACTAGTTTTATTTCCTTGGTTGTACGCCAAACCACATTTTAGATGCAGGCTAGTTAATAGTCACAGTAAATAACTTAGCATTCTATGTAGAATGAAACGTTTATGTATTGGTCTTAGAGCAATAGAATACAGAACTTTTCATGTTACTGCATGCCAGGAAGCAGAATACCAAGTGCCCCATGCGTATCAGATATTGAACACGGGTAACAAGCATTCCCTTTTTTCATTCAACATCAACATATCCGGTGAACATCTTGTAAAAATTCAGTGAATTGTCTAAATATAGTTTGGATGGTCGTTTATCTTTAAGAAACGAGAGAGAGTACAGTTTATTCATACTTTCGTATACATATATTCTCTAGAAAGGTACAAAAATAAATACATATACACACACATAAATAACATATGTAGATTATGAGGTATAATAATATCATGAATGCTAATAGCATGTACTTAACATCTAATATATTTAGCAAGAAGAAGGAACGAAAGAGAGAAGAGATGAAGAAAGAGAAATAGAACGATCGAAGGAGTTTCGTATCGAAGGTAGAAACTTAGTTAATGCGCCATATATTACGGTAATGGTGACTCTAAGTAGGGATTACATATGCAACGCACTCGTCGCGTACCTTCACGTCACTGCAAACGACATATTTTAGGCCGCAGACTCGGCTAAGCTCATCGTTTCTACGTGCCTCGCTCCCAGATAGTAGTATAACAAATAGAGCACCGTCACCGATAATTGAGGAATTTGGAATTCAATATCTACCGATCGGCTGTGCCGTGGCGGTGACGCGTGTCCTGGGTAGTCAATTCACAGACTGCCATTTGCATTGTGATTCGTTAAGCCTTCACTATCGGCTATTGAGTGACCATCGACGCCGTGAGAGTATGACGAGTACCCGGTCTCGTATTGCAACCCCTCGTTTATTCTCACTGCAGACGAATCAATGTGACCAAAGGCGTCAACGACGCGCACGTTCGAAAGCCCTGATAACCAGTGAAATTTCTCTGCGGTGGCCCCGGCTCCTGCTGGAATTTCAAGTACTATTGATCTATTAACGTTTCTGCACGCCTGAAAAATTTGTTTTATCTCGCACGTCATCTTAATACCTTCTCTCTCGCCTAACAATTATTTAGTTTGATATGCGTAGAATCGAAATTTCGATACGATTATCACATTAAATATATCATCGTTCTATTAGTTCTGAAAGAGAACGTCTCTATTTTTATATAAATATAGTAAATAAGACGGCGAGCACGCGCACATGTACGGATTTTGCCAATCGGTAAATTTTTAGAGCGATTAATTCTTAACGATCTTTGCTGGACCATCTTTAAAAAGACATTTCCTTTACTAAAATATTTATCCGATCTGCAATGATTACTCCCGAGCGCGCAGAAACGACGTCATTTCCGGCTCCACGGTTCGTAAAGTTATGCTCGATAGAGAGAAGGGGGGGGGGAGGAGAGGAGGAGTGGGGGAGCTTTTCAATCGACGTCCATAGCGCGCCAATCGACATGAATTTTGAAGCGTATCTGATAGCAGCACGGTGCTATACGTAAATATTTAATGAAACATCCTGGCCGCAATATGGGTCCCCGCACTCCGCTAGAGGCGCCGTGAATCCCCCCCGAATCCGGCTGGCGGTAGAGCGATACCGATGGACCACCATTACGTTGATGCATAACCTCGCATCTCTCTCTTCATATATTGATAGCGCGCGTGCATTATTGATGAATCTGTTATATTTATGGCCCGTTTTAAAACTCGCCAATCATTTCTCGTGGCGGATGCTCCGCGGCCCGATCGATCGAGCATTGAACTGGCGTGCATAAAATTTTGAATGTCGGTGCAAGATTTTAAAACGATTTATTTGAATCGATCGTAGCGATTGCAAGCGCTATTCGTTCAAGGAAATGCTGTGTGCAATTTTTGAAATTAACTTACGATTTTATCGTAGAAATTTGAAGTACGCTTGTCGAAGATCGTTGTATTTTAAAGATATTACTATACACGTTATATAAAGACATAATTTTTGTTTATACAAGTGTGTGAAGAAAATATTTTTAAAAGCAATTACACAAAATAATATCGAGAAGATTGTCTAAAAAATACTATATTAGAAGGAAGCTAATATATTGACGGTTACGCGAGTTCGCACGCACAATCCCCTCCGGCATGTGTGTCCGTACAAAGCTGATTTTTATGTTCGAGTATCGAATTCTCTAGTCGAGACGTATGGGATATGTGAAGATTGAAGGGACACGCATGAAAAGGGTGCGAAAGCATGGAACGATGTAAACGATACATCGTGGAAATGTTCTCTGGAGGCCCGAAAATCGAAATATGTATTGTGTGTAGAGATGTGAAATGATGATAATGCCAACAAACTTTTTATACAATAATTTCACATGTGTGTATGTGTGTGCGATTAATATTTAGAGTTTTCCAATCTAGAGATTATTTCTAGACTAATATCGTTATTTTATTTTTTATCCATAAAAATTTCATTAAAAAAATTACTTAAAAAAATATATATAGTGAATAAAATGTATTACCAAAGATGTGTAAAAAAAATTGTATAGTATTACTACTAGCACGTTATCATGCTTCTTTTCTATGGTTCGATACGCACTCGTCAATTCTGAGAGGAAAACCTTGTATTGAAGCACTACCACAGGCCAGTGACATCATATTACGATCTGTCTGCCTCGCAATATATTCCCTATACATAGTTATACCATAACTGTCTGATATGCTTCTCTCTCTCTTTCTCCTTTCTTTACGCACTACTCCCATAAAGTTATGGACGAGTATCGACGTTGTTGTCATCGATCGATCAAATTTCAAGCGCTAACAGGTGTCATGAAGTCCGCCTCCTGACAAGAACAAGTTTTTCTACTCTACCATTTTTTTCGGTACCTTTGCAATTCGAGCATCTTATCGATCATCCCTAATAAAGAAACTCGCGAAACTGTTGCACACTATTGGACTCGGTACATCCTTTATATAGATTCCTTTGAATTTTCATCGTCGCGTTGACGCGATCCATAAATAGCCATATGTAGCTGTGAATTTTTCATACGACATTGTTTTACTAATCGATCAATTATCTTTATTTATATGCTATGTATTATTTGATACACGCACGTTAACCTAAATACATTTATAAATATTCGAGCATAAATTTCAGTATTGTTGCAATCTTTATATTCTCGTATATCATTTCGTAGACGGACATTTTTCGCTGAATGACGTTTCATATATGCTGAAATACCATAATTTTTACAATAGACACGCCATTCAACGTTACAAGAGAACAAGACACCCTCGTGTGGCATGGTATTATTTTCCCTCAAATCTCAGCTGACAGCGACAAAGGAGACTTTCGCGTTCTTATCCAACGTTACCCAAGAGCTATGCCACCCTTGCTGCGTGGCATACCGATCCTTTCAAATATAAGGAAAACATTCCATGAGGCGGAGTGGAATATCTCTCGGTAGAGGTGAGCTCCCAATAATCGTGTCAAATTTTAGAATTAAATTAGGCTTTCTAATTTTCATAATTTTTCTGGAGAAACTAAATAATGTATTATAAAAATTAATATAATATAACATTTCCTATAAAATTTTATATTTTCTATTAAGCTCTGTTTTTCTATCACATTGTATTGAAGTATGAAATATGTCATTTGTTTATACAAACTTACATCGCAAGCTCACATCGAATCTTCTCGTATTGCGCGTATACTTGGAAACAAGCATGATGGCATGTGAGCATATGTAACAATTGCATCGTGCATCGACTGGATTAGAATCTAAATTCGCCGTAATTCCTTGATTCTTCGATTTGAGAAGAATTGCAATGACTTTAGGCGCACTTTTCACCTCCAATCGCAAACGGTACACTCATGCATTATGCATCTTACGATTCGAATTCGTGGTTTAAAGTGCAATTAAAGACAGTAGATTCTTCCACGCTGAATAACGTTCAACTAATTGCAGTAAACATTCAAAAAGTATTCTCTTTGCAAACATATCGCTCTGCAAATGGTTTCACATTAAAAAAAAAAAAAAAAATTCTAATAAGAATCACTGATTTATTTTATCACAGTTACGCTTTATTTCGTTTGATAATTTCACGATAATTTTAATTAGCGGATTTTTCGCTGATTTAAGAAGAACGTTTATCTCAAACACGAACCAAAATATTCCACCACGTTGCGGTGCGCAAGTATGGCTGACTTTAATGACCGCGCTTAAGGGATGAGATGTACGAACGGGTCATTTCGCGAGGACATTTATAAATGACAAACCAACGGGAGCAACACTATAACCGGTCGACTATACCCTGACTTGGCCGCCGCACTGTTCCGGTTAAAGAGGATGTAGGGGGCCTCAAAGGGGGTGTTACAAGAACGGGAGGGTTGGCGCGGGTTGGATCTCGATCGGAGAGGGAAACTCTGAGGATAGTGGTTTTAGACATATAGATACACATACACACGCGCGCACACATATCTGTGGCATACTCATACACAGTTGCGATACACGGGGAGGGTCATGCACATTCGGAGGTTGCTTGGTAATGGCTTCGGTTTATTAATGACCGGTCAGCTGAGTTAGCAGCCAACGTGTATTCCACGCGAGGCGCTGCTCTAATACACATATACAAATACACATGCACAAGTCCATGGATATTTTCCACGTACACATCGTACCGCGATCGTACAAAAGGTATATACCCGGAACAACATCTACTTCTTGATATGTTCTACTCGCGACGAAAAACTGCTTAAATCTCGAGTGTGAAAATACCCAGCTGTCTTTCTCCCTAACGACCTTCTTGAGTAAAACGTCAAGCATCATTAATTACTTACAAGTTATATTAAGAATGGTAAATATCATTATATATATATAAATTTTTCTGTTTTTATTTTATATGAGCTGTCATCTAAAATATATCGGTATGATTGGTCTATCGCGCGAGTTTTACATTATCCGCTTATCTTGCGAAATTGCATCATTTTTACGTCGTTAAGATTCGATTCGACAACACACGTATTTTGAAAGATGTAAACCGTATTCTGTACACTGTTTTTCCGAGCCGTTATTTTAATACGAATAATAATATGTATTCCAAAGAAGAGCAGAACTACAAGAAAAAACAGTTCAACTTTTGGCTTTAAACACTAATCGTTTTCTTTTTCGCGTGAAATATATAAATTGTTTCACACAAAAAGACATATTAATTATCATGTATGACATGCATATTTGGATAAATAAAATATGTTAGAGTTATTTCAATAACTTCAACATGTTTGAAAAATTTTCAATTATAATTTTAATACAATATCCTAATTCTAGCTAATAATTAAAATATCGTAGATACTAGTTTAATTTTATTTTCAACAGGCTTCTCTCCCTATTCATTTGTAAAAAAAAAAAAAAAAAAAAAAAAAAAAAAAAACATGGTGAACGTCGAGGGGAT
>NW_021853485.1:3219279-3241975 GCF_003651465.1 Formica exsecta
AAAAAAAAAAAAAAAAAATGCTTGAACGTCGCGAGAGTATTAGAGGTACTTAGGGAGATTACCGCATCAGGATGCGTGTAATGTTGGTGAAAGGCTTTACAAAGAAAATTGTCTGCGCGGATGAGCGACGAGATATGGCAACTTGATCAGCTCATGTATCGCGCATATTCATGGGATTCACGTCTTTCTAATGAAGCTGAAACACACTCTTGAAGGAGGGGAGATTTCTATCGAACGATAGGATTGATGTCGCCGTGAGAATTTAAGATGAATAACCTTGCATTGTGCCGGCACAATGACACCAACGATCGTTTGCGAACGGAGTCTTACCGTTATGCTGCTCCTGCGCGTCCTGCATAGCAATTCCATCCTCTCGCATGCGAGCGCGCACTCATCAACGACTTGTGCAAAACGTCTCGATCGCGAAATACTATTTCGAAAAATTTAAATCACTAACTGCTTTACATAATGTGCCATTGTGTACCGTGTTTGCACACAAATACGGATTTTTTCCTTCATTTTTATAGAAATATTTTAAAAAACACAGATAAGTTTCTATCATATTACATAAAGAACGATTGACCTACACAATGGATGCGATTAATGGTTGTATAATTTATATATATGCGATTTTAAAAATACTACATAATTATACTTCTAAATTTGCGGACAAGTAATTAAAATGATAACGTTGGCAGAAATTACAATGAAAAAATTGATTATGGAATAATTTAAGAAATGAGTTGACGCTATCATTTATAATGGCCAATTAATTATTATACATTGATTTAAACATCTAAACACAGTTATTTATATAAATTATTCAAATTTGACAGAATACGCATCAATCGACGTAATACCAGAAAAAGAATAAGCGCATCTCATTTTGGTCGCAGTCTGAGTGTCTCGGGTGACGGGATTAATTTTCTAATTATCAAGCCAGATGGATCGCAAAGTGGCATGCGTAAATGTCGTGCGCGACGTACGTTCGTCATTTAGGATTCGCGTTTCAATTTGAATACACGGTCGGACGGGCCGGAATGAAAAGCGGAAGGAGCGTCAGGCTGGGTATACGCCGGAGACGCGTCGCCCGTTCTATTCGTCTGTCCGTTGAATCACGTAGATATCTCTCTTTCTCGGTATCCATCGTAAATATAGAAGTGGCGCCAGATACAGTAAATTTCGCAGCGCCGCGTCAGCATTGTTGAGGCTTAAAATGGAACGCGGGTGCGCGTCGAAAAAGATACGTCTGCGACTTGACAAAGCGACAGGAACGGTCTAAATGCTTGTTAACACGCGACGTTTATCTACCCAGGTGCTCGCGAAACTCCCCCTCAAACGCCACATATTTGACAACAGAAAAATAAGATTCAAAAATCAAGTAACGCCTAACTATTTGTTTCGTATGTTTTAAATGCAAAGTCTACTAAATTAACAATAAGATGCGTATTTATTATAATTCTTATTATATAGACTAATAGTTTATTACGTATTCAATTTTCTGTCTGCAATTTTCTATGTATTATTTTAGATATTTTTATTTTATTTACCTAATACAATTAATAGAAATTTTATAATATGAAAGTGAAGGTTTTTTTTTTACAAGATTAATTACTCAAAATATCTATTATAAATAAATTGCATTTGGTATTAATTAACATAAACGTATAAACGTATGCATTTTTACAAGATTAATTCGAGGACTGGTTAGAGCCAACGCGGGGAATGTCAGACGAGACATAAATAACGCGAAATTTAAGGGCTACAGAGGCAGGCATGGAAGACAGGTACAATGCGGGAACGGGGCTGGATGGAGTGTATAATTACCGTTGTGCAAGTTAGCGTAGTTCTGTTCAGTTTGGTTCCAGTCTGCGAGCTTGAATTATAAGTTGCAAAGGAAGACACGAATTAGGCTCGAGACCTGCGCGTCGTCGTAGACACCCGGCGCGTCGCCTCGCTCCGTGTGTGTCGGGCGAATATAAACGTTCCTGGATAATCTCCGGATTAATTTCACCTGTCCTGTTAGAGTTCATGACCCTGACCGTGAGTTATCATCCAATTATCTCATCCAGATAAATTTTTCCGCCCACCGCAATAAGAACACTTGGACGTCATTGTTATTAACGATGTAAAGTTGAAATACAAACGCGAGTTTGCGAACAGAATGCAGAATTAATATACGTACAAGATATTTTTTTTTTTTTTTTTTTTTTGGCTAATTTATAATAGATTTTCTTTTAGCAAAAGTTCGAAGCAGTGATAATATTCAAATTATAAGTAATTTTAAAAAATTTGGAGATACTAAACTTCAGGAACTTAAAAATGGACTAAAAATGATTCTGCAGTTAATTTCACAAAAGGATTTTAATAGAATTTTAATTAAAGCATTTAATTATACACAGATATATGATGTTAAAAATGGAAAAGTTGTGATAAATAATGATTCCAAATTATTAAAAAAAATCTGTTATATAAAGAACATCTGGTTATTTTTGAAATCTATCTCTATTAGAAATGTAATAAAAAATGTAAATCTCTGCAAATTTAGACTTTCTTTTTCATAAAAAGAAAATAATTCTACATCTTTAGCGTTTCTATCGCGCGTGCATGAAAATCCCTTTCTTTTTTTCATATTTTTTATAATATTACATAATATTAAAAAATATAGATTTATTTATCGGCAAGTATCTCGATATGTATGACATTCTATCGTTATTTTATATCATTTTATTTTTATTTTATACACATTTGAGAATTCTACAGAAAATCTTGGGGTCGTGCTAAAGAGATCCGAATACTGAGTGATTAATTAATTGGCGATAGCTTTTCACCGCGTCGTTATTAATGCCCGTGAAACTAATACACGCGAGCGCGCGTGGTAGACCATTAAAACGCCACAGGTGAATTTACAAGTCGCGACGCACAATGTTTACGACGTTGCGCCCATGACGATACGCTAGGCTGGTGGTTCGAGACGTCCGGCCAGTCAAGTCTGGGGCGTTGGCAACGATCCTGGTTACTTGTCGCACGTTCGTATGGTTGACACATTCGACCTGGGCCTGGAAGACAAGGCCGCAGTTCCAGCTCCCCTTTCTCCACCTATTTTTTTTTCCTCGCTGAATGAGAAATCACTTGCATTGATCCGTTTTTCTTTTGATCGACACATTGACACATTGATACGCGTATTCATAGATGATTCACTAATGTGTGTATTAGCGTTTTTATTAATTGATTTTGTAAAGATTTTGGAAATCTTTCTATTAATCACACATTTGTGGTTGTGTAAAATATTGAATTATAAATTTGCAATAATGCGATATCTCTTATATTTATTGATAAAGAATTATTAAATAATTATGTATATATAAAATTTAATACGAAGGCATCAATATTTTATGAATTTTATGAGTCTATATAAATTCTCACTGGCTACGTCAATTTTATAACAATCAAAGAATGTCATCCTTGTAATAATAATGAAAATTCATATTAGTGAATATCTATTAATTAGTCGAAGCTATTATTGCATGCGATGAGAGCTATCGTCAGCGTAGAGCGGTATCACAAACGACCAAGATGTCATGGTTTTGTCTTGTTTTCCGCCGACTTCTTCTCTCCGTTAAGTTTTGTTGCCTTGCAGAGACACTCACGCTTCTCTTTCACCAGTTTTTTTTTTTTTTTACTACCGGCATTTCGATCTCCGTTTCTCTCCTTCCTCTTCTCCCTCTCTCTCCCTCCCTCCCTCGCTCTCCCTCCCTCGTTCTTTCTCTCTGTTCTCGTCTTGAGACTTCTATCTTTTCCTTAGAGCGTGCGCGAGTATTCCAGCTCTTAGCCACGTAGCGTGCATACTTACATGGCTTATGTCCAGTTGGCCGCAATGTGTTTAACATGTCGCTCTCTGTTACCGGCCAGGCAATTCCCCGCGCTTGTGCACGACCCACGACCGGATCAGACTTCCTTTAACGTAATGAGATAAGATTTCTAGCCGAACAATGCAGTAGGCTGGAGCCACCTCGCGTTTCATTAAGCAAAATGCTTAATTTGTGCCACCTTTATTTTTCTTAGAATCGCAAAAATCTTTCGTCTTTCAAATTGTATTCCACAAAGTTCTTCGCTCATTTAATCGATTTTAGAAATGTAGTATATAAGCCTAGTTTTCTAAATTTTATTAAAATACTATATAATATTTACAATGATAAATCTTAAGTAATAATTCTATAAAAATTAAAGTCTTATTCCAATTATCGAGAAAGAGTTCAATGATCATAACGCTAATCACCGATCGCTAAATATCGATCAGATGCACATAGAAAAAATGCAGCCCTCGGAGCATGTGAATCGAACTACCTGGATTACTCTCATTCGACTGTTCGACGCGAAGGAGTAAGAATGACAAGTAAGAGAAACGAATGTGTATATATACAAGAGGACGGGGCACTCTCGACACACCTCGTACGATAGCCATAGAGCTACGAAGCCCATGGCGGGTCTTTCTGCCGGTCCGTGATGCATGATAGGTCCGCCGAGAATTTATGCCCGCGTCGTGCACGCGGCAACGATCCATTTATTCGATATCAGAATATGGAAATATTACTCCGCTGATGTCTCGGGTTACTTCGTGAGACCTCTACTCACCTTGAATCCGTAATACTCCCGTGGGTAAAGCCCGCATATCCACTCGTCGTTTCGTTTCTCTCCCTCTCGCATCCTTCATCTTCCTTCCTGCCGTCCGCGTGGCTCTCCCCAATCTCTCCCCCCTTCCCCCTCGCACGTCCGGATATGTCTCGCGTACATACCTCGTAATATTCGCTCTATCAACCGCGAACAAGTTTACGTTTGCAAACGGGAAGTGTCACTTTATAGTCCGTCGCGGAAACGACCTCTCAAAGTTTTCCCCAAAAGACATCAATATGAAGTCTGGTGTAGCACAGGCTGTGTTCGGGGCCGGTTACTCGCCCACCTATATATGTCGGATTTAGGAAGGGCGGCCCCGAATATACGATACGAAACTGATTTTCTCGCAAAGCGAGAGGGGTGCTCAATCGACGGGCGGTTTTTGGTGAACGGGGAGAAGCCGAGAAATATCGAAAGCGCGCACTACGCAGAATGTGGAATCAGCCTACTACGACCGGGCTTCGACGTTACAAACGATTTGACCTAATCGAGCCGAGTGAAAACGTAGGCTGGAGGTTTGCGCTCGCGCCGTTATTTCCCTGTCGCGTCGCGGATATGCTGCTCTACGTGCGCGATGCATGTTATACCGGCGAGAGAGTCGATCGCTCTCGCAACTCTCGATTTAACGAGGAGTCGACTCGATTTCAGTCGAGCATGATGCCGAGTTTCTGTCGCGAAACTCGGCATAACAAATCTTTCGTTGTGACATTTCCTCTTTTTGTGTAATTTTCTTTGAAATTTCGAAGTACATATTATTTTTTTATAATTATAATTATAAATTTCGATATTATTATACAATATATAAATATATAAATTATATAATATATAAATAAACAATTAGAAAATAATTAAAAAATAAAAAATATAAGTTATAATTAAAATGTATACTTTATTGTATATATATTTCTTTTTGCTACATCAACTACGCTGTAGAAATACATTAAATAAAAAAATACATAGATTTTCAAAAGTAATTTTTAATTTTGTATCATAAATAAGATTTATTCTAATCTAGATTGCGATCATCAATCTCATGTATCATTAGCTGCGTGTCACATCATAACATCAAGTTTCTCGAAAAATATGACAAATCGCGGTAAGATTTGTGCACGCTTACGCGTGGCAAATAAGAAATCCCATGCGGTACGTGAGCGCCTCTGGCGAAACATCCCATCGTGGATATAGCTTCCAAACTCGCACGTTCTATCCGGCAACGGATCACGGCGCGGAGAAAGAACACGATGCACATTCGATGTGTCGGTGTGTACCTCGCGTACGTGTCACGCACGTATGGGATCGGTGTTAGTGATAGCAGGTTGGGAGAATATGGCACGTGAAATATCGGATTCTGGGTTTATGCGCGCGAGGCGAGCGGAGAATATCAATTTTGACGTTTCTCCGTTCATGCGCGAGAAAGGGGTGGCAGGGGTAAGAGGAGTACTTCATCGCGACGACGACCGAATTCCTATAAAAGTCGATATGTTCCTATTTAAGTCGATACGGGGCTGAACGCGCGATAAAATCACACGGGATACCGATCGATATCGCGCCAAATACCAAACTGGTATTTGAACCGGTGTTTGATTTATACCATCTTTCGTCTCGCGATTTCTTAAATAATGATTTCTCCGGATTCAATCAAACTGTGTCGGGTTAAATCTTGAGTATTCTATGAAATATGTGTTGACAAGTTTGTAAGATTATAAATAATTTTATTTGTGCTGTATGAGATAATATATTAATAAAGTTACGGAGAAATATACTTGGTCTCTTAATTTATATTTCTACAAAATTTGTTATTCGAAATGAAATGGATATTATATATCTCATGAGAGAGATTTATATATTATAATTATTTTTTAACACAGTATATATATATAAACCAATTTTTAAAAATTTTGAATAATTATAATATTTTAATTAGAGAGAATATTATTAACTTATAATCTGTTAATAATTGATTTATGATTTTCAAGTGTCATTATCATATTCTAATTTTATTCTTGAAAGGAAAGCAAAAGTTATAATAAGATCTATTCAAAATTATTTGTTGTTTACCACACACAAATATATCTTAGTTCATATTCTATTATATAATACATACATTTATAATGATCGAGATATTGAGATATAAATTTAGATGAACAAATCGCACCGCGAAATATATGATTGAGATCCGAAATCCCCATGAAAATATAGAAGTCAGACGGAGGCGAAATCCCCCTTTGACATTCGGGCCATAAATGAAATAAAATGATATTTGTTCGATAAGAAACGCGCACACACGGGAAAGAAGAAAGCCGCTTTATTCAGGGGCGAGCAAGCACGGCGGACGGTGGTCAGGCATTCGGACGGGTTCCGCAACGTAGAATCTAAGCGAATCTCCCCAAGTACTCCATCAAGTCTAGGGTGATATTGGCGTAGAGCCTACCATATGTCACTTTTCTGTAGCTCATACCTTATGAAAGATGAACCCGCACGAGATGCGAGAAACGCGATATTATTTCAAAGTTATACGGTAATCACGCGTTTCTCACTTTGCATGGCATCGCCGTAACTATCGAAAAGATTACTTGTTTTATATCTAAGCGTGAAATACATACTCCTTTTACAGAATATAATTAAATAATAAGCTCGCGATTAAGATTAACAAATCGGTTAAAAAAATAAAATAAATTTTTAATACGCGACAGAGGATCAACATATTACTTGTTTTCGTTTCTCGTTTATTTCATTATCATATACGTAATAAGAAACATCAAATTTCTAGCTGCGCATCCAATTTGATCCTTGCATCTGTTCCTCCTTAGCATGATATAAATCGCAGATAATTTCAGTACCACATCACGTCCAATTAATTATGCGCCAAAAGAAAATGTGTGTAAACTAATCTTTCGGTGACATCTCGATAATGTAAAAGGTAAAAATAATATATGATATTATCATAATGACAACACATTATCCCTTTAGTCCGAGAATATACCTCTCTGACTCATTCCTAGATTAAAACCCTTTAATTTACAGCGACAATGCTGATTTTTAATGCTAATAAAATTCCATTAAGAATCATTATCATAGTACTATAACTACGTAACGCTACTATAACTCTTACCGCGTGTTTAGAACAACAGATGTTTTCCTATCGATTTTAATAGATATGCTGTTTGTACAATCTATATAATTATTTTCATGCAATTCATTAATATATTATTTTAATGAGCAATATATATACAAAAAAAGAGAGAGCTTTAAACTTAGAAGTAATTCGGCGATATCTTTTTCGTTTCGCGAGGATCGATGCTACTGCGATCGTTTATCCAGCGACGATAAAAATCTTTATTGCATTGGACGATCCTTCAATTTCGAAAAGTCGCCAAAGCCGTACATTCTCGCGACTCGGACGATCCATTAGATTATTATTATCGTCATCCCCGCAAACTCTTCGCGAAAGTGCCGGATATCATATTATCCACGCGGCGTCGTGACCTATCCCCATCCATTATTCTTTATCTCGCAGAGTTATAAAAGAAATGCATTACTTATATCAAGATTGCTGGCCATTCCTCCTACGTGATTCTTTTTACCGTGTTCTCCTTTTCGCGTGACCAATATCGGATGATACGTACGAAGCACTTTGTCAATTCCGTTCGTCCGCCATTCAGCATACGCGCTTCATGCTTCCGCTCTCCGTATAGAGAGAGACTGTCTTATTTATGGTTTTAATATCGCGGTAACATTACATGTCATTGTTGCAGTTCGTCCAAAAAAAAAAAAAAAAAAAAAAAAAAAAATTGTTGCAGTTCTTCCAAAAAAAAAAAAAAAAAAACAAAAAAAATGTGATTGCTCGTTACCTTTTCAATCATCGAAAAGTACTAACGATAAATTCGCAAATTTTTATGTATTTTTTTCTTTTTTTTAATTATTAATTTAAATATTTTTGGATAATATAAGTTATATACACGCGATGTTTATGAATTGTAAATTTTACTTTTAACGTTATTGTTAATTGTTTTGCGAACGGGAAAATATAATATACGATTATTTATAATATTACTGCCGCAAATGTTGGCATAATATTTCATTGTTAATTATTCAATTTCACGTTCTTAACGTAACTCGTTGTTTATCGGAAAATGACGTTGGATTTTCCATGTTTTGCGAAGGAAACGGAACCGGTAGTCCATTTTATTGTCGTTAATGAAGAACATGTGGATCTAATGCATAAACCGTGTCGCAGTCATTGTACCTTTACCTTCCCGGCTTCTTTAATGCGATGTTTCCTTCGTCTATACTCTTTTTCATAGAACCGTACATCCGCGACATGTTGATTCTTCCGGACAAATCAGGCACTACCTTGACGACTTTAAGATGTCAATGACATCACAATTGAATTCTATCCATGCGTTACGTTTTTTTTTTTTTTTTTTTTCATCATAATTACTTCTTTAATAATTCTCAGATACGACTTATCAAAAGTGTTAAGAAAATATTTTGTCTTATCGTTAGCTATAAATATTTTGACAAACTTACACCGAAATTTTAATATCTTCTTTTAAGAACTCTTTGCTTTTAAATAATACATATTAACTTTCATTTCCAATGCATATGTAATGCCGGTATGCAAACAACCTAAGCATAAAGGGTCACTTCCTGTTTAGCGCGTACAACTGTTCACCTGTCCTGCCGTAAAGTTCTCTATACAACAGCCGCGAAATTCTTAAACTGTCGGTATATTTGTCGAGGTTGTGCAGGAAAAGGTAAAAAGGAAAAAAAAAAAAAATAATGGGAATAGGTCGAATAAGTGCCTATCGGTGTTGTGGGTATTCCAGCATGATTATTAATTAGCCGGACATTTTTAACGTATTTCAAAAGTCAACAGCGTGAAATGCGACACATCCGGAAATGGGAGTAGGCCGTTCGTTGCGTGCATCCGCATGTGCGTGGTAGTGCGTCTCTAAAATGCGCGTACAATGTTACGCTTGTCTATTAACTGCTGAAAGTTATACGCCGGGCAGATTTTCCCGTAATCGTAAACACAAAATGGGGCTTAATCTGCAACATCATAATTGGAGGGCGGTGTTACACAACAAGCGCAGCTGACACATCAGATAATCGTGCGTGAATTAAAACCGACCGATTGTGCGCTTTAAAATAAGCCTCACTTTCAACCGGCAATTATTTCAAAAGAGAGATAGCGTTACACATCGTGAATTCTGCATTTCCCCTTAAGCAACGTCGACAATTTATTCCAAGCAAGCTGTGCGTCTGACGAATCCCATACGTCATTGTTTCTGCAACGCGATTTTACCGATCTTGCGTCGCGATAATTATAAATTTGATTTATTTAAATATTCTATTTCTGATATATTATCTCTATTTTCATTTCTATTGTAAATAAAATTAAACGCGATTTGATATAAGAATATTTGATATGAAGTCATAATAATAATAAAGAATTTTACCCTGAACGGTCGCGTAGACGAGGACATACGTTCGCGGCAGGACATTGTCCGAGTGTAAAAGCGAACCATTTATATAGCCCATTTCAATAAGAAAGAAAGAGAGAGAGAGACATACACACAATATTAATAATATTCAAGGTGAAATTAGTGGCTCGCCTATAAAATCGAGGCGAAGGGCACGTGCCCCCGAAAAGAAAGAATTACGCCGGGCACAGAACAGCGCAGGTGATGATCGCGTTGGTGGAGTCAGGTAAAGAGAGAAAAAGAGAGAGAGAGAGAGAGACTGCTTGCCCGCGGGGGTGTTAAATGAGATCCGCAAAAGAATAAGAGGTCAGTCAGGTGCAGGAATATGAATTAGAGAGAGGTTCGTGGCTCGATTTGTGCGAGCACGTGCAGTCCCAAATTTTATCGCGGTTCAACATTGCTCGCTGCCCTCTGCGCCCCAGAGGCGGCACAGCTGCTCATTCAACTTTAGCCAACGCATCTTTTATGTCTCTCCACTTACTTAGATCCAACGAAACTCTTACCGCGTGTTAGCAGATACTGTTACTGAACATACCACATTCTTATCTATACATTTATGTAAAAATTAATATACGCGGTATCTCTCTCTCTCTCATTTTATTGTTATTTTGTATTGAAATAAATTGTGTATTATATAATTATTTTCTGTACACGTTATTTCCGTAAAGAGTTAAAAATAGAAAATATTGATTACCAAATTGTTTATAGTGCTAGATTTAAAGTTACATATTAGCGATAAAATATTTATTTCATCTATTATAAAATAATATTTATTATTTCATATTTTCTTATAGAAAAAATATCTTTTATTGCTAAAAAATTAACTTTTATTGATTTCTAATTATATATATATATATGATATTAATTTTGTATTAATTAATATGGAAATATAAAAGTTGAAATTTAAAAGAAACAATTTTGCATGATACGAACAAAGAGTTAATCACTTAACGAATTTAAGCCGATTTGTACGTGTGTGTATGTGAAAATTGAGCCGTCCGACGCACGTACATCGACTAGATATGCAAAGGTGCAGCAGGTTCATAAACGACGGCCCCACCTTATCCGTTGACCTGTCGCCTGTCCAAAGACTCAGCGGAAGCGAGCGATTTGAGCGCTTTTACAGAATGTTTGCTTCAACCTCGCTACACCATGTAATATGTTCATGTAAGCGCATCGGACAAAAGAACATTATTCACAATTATAAGATCTTATAATTGTATTGTGTCTATGCAAACGCATTAGCTAAAAGCATTATAGCATCTTCGCATTTTTTTAATGTCTCAAATTATTATGATATAAGAAAGAAATAAATGATAATTTTCCACAGTTGTATAAAATAAAATTTTTTATTGAGATATATGACATATATATAAATTTATACTTTATATTTTGGATACGTTTATATACACATCTAGTAGAACAATATTTTCTATTTTTAATTCTACTAATAATATGCGTATAGAGAAAAGAAACTATTTAAATTTTATAAATCTTTAAATCTCTTATTCCATTGATCTCTTACTTTTTCTTTTAGACTTTAAAAAATAAATGATATTGTGCTTATTGTATAATATTTATGCGAAAAAATTATATGGAGATATGAACGCGTTATTTCCATGCTTTTCAACAGTCAGAGATGCACGTCAGCGACGGGTGTAATAAAATCGCGACACGTATCGTGCGTGCCTGCAAAAACATATTTTTCATCCAGTTCCAGGAAGTTCGCTTATTAAGGACTTGGTTCTCTCGGAGAAGCGCGATCGTCAGACGCCTTCCGAGAGTAACAGTCAAGTAAAACGTGCGACGAATGACCGGGCCGATAAATGAGGCAATAAATTCTCTCGAATATAACCGAAAGTTACGAAGACTCTCATCTTCTCTTGTCTGCATCCCTCAATACATACAATCGGCCTTGCGGAAACTTATGAAGAGATACGACGTGCCTGAGAGAGAGACTTAGAGATGCGCGAATTGATATCTTGTTCATCGCGTATGCAAACACTGTGACTAAATATCCCGATTAAAATATACGGTGCGAATAAAAATGATTAAATAAGGGTTTATAAATCACGTGGTTTTTCAACGTTCTTTATTTCACACGAGCTTCTATCTTCTTTAGGCCAGGTACTACTCGCTTACGCGTATTAGCATAACGTTCTTAAATAATATATCACCGAGGTGCCAGCATCGTGAGGTCGAGATAAGTAACTTCCTGCGTGCATACACACGTCCTTAACCGCAACGCAAACGCGGCCGTTAATGTGCACTACGTAACCGCGCCACCGATCGCATCAGGAACAAAATACGACTGGACATAAGGCGGTGTTGGTTCTGTCTTGAATGCTCTATTTCCGATTGAAGAGCTTATTTTTAAATTGCACGTTTAATAAATTTATATTTCAAAAAATTAATATAAATAAATATGTAAGAGAGGCTGATTCGTTTTTCTTTTTCAAATCTAAATAAAAATATTTTTTAAAAATTCTCAAGAAAAGATTATATGGTTTACGAAATTGCGAAATATTTTTCTCCACAACTGAAATAGAGCAGAAATTAAGAGGATTAAAAGATATCCGTCCGTCTGGTTTCGTCAAATCTAATCAGAGATCAGTGATAATATTTTTATATTCTTTGCTGCATATTCGCGCAAAATGCAGCTGTATTGTGTTGACCCCGCTTTGGTAACCAGAGCTGACCGATCAACTCGAGGATACCGTAGATGACACACCATAAACACGAGATCCATGTTCCGAGTATCTCGGTATTATGATAGCTGCGGTGGACCCCTTTCCTGTCACGTTCTACCACGGCGTTCCCATCAGAATATCGGTTTTATGAGGACGGGAAGAGAAATATCGTGTGTCCGCCTGTATCCGGAACTGAAACGCGCTATTTTCACGATAGAACCGCGTCAGCATTATGATCGAAGCGATTAATCAGTACACGAATCAATATCAACGTAATTTAGACTGAAAATATTTACAATTCTTCACTTCTTACAGTGACTTTAATGTAGTATCCAAAAATATTCCGCGATGTGTTATTTAATATTTATCGAATATATAGAAATTCCGAAAGCTTTAATTTTTTATTAAGATTAACCAGAGCGCTTAAAATTTCTTCCTGCCCGAAAATTATCAAATTTACGCGATGTTTATCTCGTTTTGCGATTCGAATTGTACAAGGCGATTATTGCCACTGGTCCGACTTATGATAAAGCAACGTCTGAAACGCTCATTCATTTGCATTACCATTCGCAGGCTGGCACTTCCGCATGGCTTTCACCTTTTGCAACGAGTGGAGAGTGTGTGCGTATACGAGCAGGTTGCCGTAATGGCACCTGGAATAACAATGCCTCGGTTTTAGCGCCATAGAGTTGTTCTGGCCGTGGGGATCTGCATGCGTTAGGTACAGTGAGAACTACCTAACTCGGAAGGTGGATGAGAGAGGATCGGTTTCGATGTTATCGGACTGCGCCACCCGTGGCTTCTTTTCCGCTTTAGCCACGATCAGGCTTAAATCGCCTTCTTTTCCCTTATTCTTGGCGCAATGTGTTCCATTGCCACCGGCTAAATTGGCACAGCTCCATGCCAATTGTTAAATAATTTAGAGAAGTAAATATTCGAAGGATAGATACAATATGATATTCGTAAAAATGTAAATTTATATTCCTCTCCATTGATTAAACTAAAATTCTCCATTTCCCAAACTATATAAATATATATATCTAACGCATCTAAAATAATTAATATATGTATAGAGAACTAATTATTAGCCGGAATTAAATTTTTTACTCGTCTTTTAAATAGATATTTAATAAAATAAATAGCAAACAAAATTTTTTTAGATATTCTTTTAAAAGACATAATGTAAATAAAAAATTAATTTTTATATAAACAATTTGAATAATGATATAAATTTTAAACGCAACAATATATTACGTAATAATTTAAAACAGATTACTATCGTGGAGACAAACAATCAATTTTAAAAGTGATAAATAATAAATGTTCACCTCAGGGTTGCTCTACCGGCACCCGATACCTTCCCAGGCCATCTCCTCCTGTCTTAGTGATTTTTTTTTTGGTCGCTTTTTCATTGGCGCTCACACAATATTCACTCGCGAAGGCACGATTAATTACGATCAATAAAATACGACGGTCGCACAACACTTTACACGGCACTCCCGACGTTAATCATACACGTGACGCGCATTTTATTTATATTGCGATGAGAAAATAAAAAACTACGATTTGCCCTCGTCGTTCATAAATTACGTGGTCAAATTTTAACAGCCTTTTGTACCAAGACAATTCTACGTTGCTCATATTTTAGGATACTTTTATCATTTCGCGTTATAAATATAAATATAAATTAATTAGTAGAATAGAACTTATATAAATATATATAAGTTAAAATATTAAAAAGATAATCTATATCTACAGACTGCAATATTTAAAAATAAACTTAGTTGATTTTGCGAACTATTTACGTGATAGATTGAATAATTCTCACGAAATACGTGCCTTGACAAACTAAAACAACGTAGAAATTCCGAATTTATAGTACGTAGCTGGTAAATTAATAACAACTGTACTTATTAATTAAACACGTGGCGATGCCGTTCGATTCGAAATCAATTAATACTCTATTTGCAATATCTTGTTAATGATTAAAATAACATTGGCATCTTCATATCACGATATCAACCAATACTATGCGAACCGTGTTAATCGTCACTAGTTAAGACGTGACAAATCGACAGAAAGTATACTGTAAGTTTAATATTGTACGAACATAATATATTTTCGATGTACGAATCCCGCGAGATACACGTATTATTAATAATCAATCGAAATATCATATGTATTATTTGAATCAAATAACCCTCGTCTCTTACACGTCGTTTATCGCAAATAATCAATCGCGCTATCAACGTGTGTGCCAATAATCGCTAATTGTAGTAATTATAAGAAATTCGAATATTATAAAACGTTTTATATATTCGGAAAGTATTTTATATACGATGACGTACATAAGCAACTCACACCGTCCTCTGCCTCACTCGATCGACTGCCAAATGACAACAAGATCGAAACAGTACGCAACGCTTATACGTCATACGATTGTGTTATTGTGTTTACATTGATGTTATTGTCGTATTCCATACGCGCACATGTATACATACGCACACACTAGACAGGAATATTTTCGCGAATCACGAATGAAATATTTTAATAAATCGATAGTATTAATAGATTGACATTTATCGCGATTTCTTATTACCTCGATTTTGCGATTCGTGTATTACTGTGTACTCTTAATTTGAAAATGATAGGGAAATTATATTTAAATCGGCTAGAAAATTCAAAGCTAAATGTATAATATTTAAAGAAATAAAACGTACGAATACCTGCTTTGATAACACAATTATTAGTTGTTTGTACGAATAATAGCGTTCGGTATTTTCTAATACGTGTCGCTATCATATATTTTGAAGGATAATATTACAACACACTCGGAAAAACGAACGTATGCGCCGAATTTTGCGAACGCCGTACGTGCGTATCTAGTGTATATATTGTTTATGCGCGTCATCTTGCGTCATCATTAGCACTAGGCGAGTCCGGGAGCCGTGAGGCGAGAGATGACTGGCGAGGGGCGAGAGACGAGAGGCGAGACTCGAGCGAGCAAGAAGCACAGCGCGATCCTCTGTCATATTACTTTTCCCATAGATACGCGATCGTTTCTTACTACTACAATTAGCGATAATTAGTAGGCGTGATTGATGAACTTTGGCGATAAAAGATACGTAAGAGTATCGTGCGACGACGGCTAGTCGAGTAACGAAAGTTTTAGTGCCGGTCTACAATAGGTGATTTAAGCCTTAAGCCTTAAGAAATTGACCAATCACAATCAAGTATGAGGAGAATACTCGACTGTGATTAGTCAATTTCTTAAGGCTTATGGCTTAAATCACCTATTGTAGACCGGCACTTAAAGTAACGAAAAGATATAACACATATCGACCATTTATCATTTATATTTGTATATTTCACGAGATTCACGTTTGGAAATGCTTACTATGCTTGCTACCATTAATCTTTGATTATATATTTTCTGGTATCATATTTTAATTAATCATTAATTCGTACGCGGGACTCGCGACATCGAGGTTAGGTTAAAGTTAGATTGTCGGTGCTTAACAAAACGTCGCAAGTATAATATAGATCGATCCCGCGAATCGAGCGGCGGAGTTTTAATTAGACGATCGTTATTTTAATCCTGCATTTTAATATCTATCAACCGTGTATTATAAATTCGGCATTTACGTGTACATTATCGTCGAAACGCGAGATTTATTCCATCAAAATCTGTCGTGCGAAAAAACTAAACATATTTATTTTAATAGTACGGTTTGCGATATCTTATATTTATCTTTAATTTTGCTTATCTATATTTATTAACTTCTATATTTATTCAATTATGTTATAACGGCAAATAGTAAAATGTCCCAAGAGAGAAAGAGAGAAAGAGAGATGAGAACATGTATGCGTATACATTTACAATAGAACTAGAATTTTGAATATAACATGAATTTGGTCGCATAAATTTCTGGAATGGATGGTAATATTCACGTCGCTTTTTCATTGTAATATGAAGTGCGCGTCGCGTGCTATTAATTTCGAGATGTTTCGCCATGCGAAATACCGCACAATAGTAGTATTTATGTAATTAGTGCGCGTATATTTAACCGTGTGTTCGCGAGTGAATGTCATCCGAGTATCAAAGATGATTAAGAGAAGAGGAGGTGATCCTGGGAGACATCGGGTGACGGTGGAGCGACATTGAGGTTAGCATTTATAAATTATATATATTATTTGTTACTTGTATGTATTAATTCATTGTTTATCTGCAATCCATTTTGAATTATTGCATATAATATAACGCATGTAAAATACTCTAGATTTTATTTTGAAATATGTATATAAAGTAAAAAAAAAATTTTAGCATCAATTTTTGTTATATGATATATAGTTACATATAAAATATTTTAATAACATACTTAAAAGATTTGTATTATTAATTATTTAATTTATTTATAGAAGAATTTTAATAGATTTCTTTAAATTTTATTATTTAGTAATTTATATCTGACAAGTTTTTTCTCGAGAATTGCAATTTTCTTTATTAAATATCTATTTAAAGGGTGAATAGAAAATTCAATTGCGTGCAATATCAATTTTTTCGCATCGCACATTTAACGCTTCTATAAAAAAAAAAATTGAGGGATTTTAACATAATACACGACAATTACATGAAATTATATGAAAAATCGAAATGAAAGAAATAATAGAAAATATATAAATTAACATGTATTCGCGCGCGTTTCAAGTATGTATAAATATAATGTCTTGTTTTAAAAACGCTTCAAATTTTAATCAGATTTTCCCACGGCTATCATAAGAAACATAATTAAATAACTATGTTTTTTAATAAAGCTATTATTACTTAAATTGCTAAATTAAGTAGCACTCTTATTATCAGCTTATCTCTGATTGCATTAAAGTATCATTAGTTACCATTAATAACGCTGTCCAGCAATGCGATACTTAATAAAAATAACCACGCTTCGTTGCACTCTCATCCAATTATCTACAATTACTATAGATAAGTTAGTTACGCGTGCATCGCTATTAAACCACAAAACGAAGATTGATACACGCACGGCATATATGCAACAAATATCAACGATTCTCTTGCAAGATTTTCTTAGATGTTCCGTATAATACTGACATTTATAACAGTGCGTATCTACCCCTTGGTGGTGTAACTATCGTAAGGTCTTATCGTACCACGAATGTATAATAAGTGGTAAGACACCGTCAAGGTGTGCGTTTACGTGTTTGATCTATGATCTTCCGGTGATCTTATCGGATGGTGGATGTAAAGCATAGAGAACGGCACAAAACGAAAATATACAAGAGTATTTTAGAATGCCTTCTCACACATATATTCAGTTGGATTTTTATCTAAATAATGTACAATGACATAAAACAAAAATAATTAATATTTAATTAGTTTTTATACCATCTATAAACGCGTTAACGTGCGACGCGGAGTTTATCTGTCTTTATATGCGTAAGATATATCAAAAGTATTACGTAATATTTTAAAGATAGAATCTCTGACAGATTTAATCTACTCGGTGTGTATCGTTCTGCAATACACGAGAAACGTATTGTTTCTTATTCACACTTTGAGACCGCAACAATGATATAATCAGTATTGTACGGACCCGCGTGCCCTCGTTTGTTTTCTTTCGTAGATTATCTCAATGCAGATTTAGAGCTAATTATAAATTGAGAGCTCCGACTTTCCTCTGGTTTTCTTCATATGTTATTTTGCGACCATTATAATTTACCGTTCTGCGTAAGCCGTTCCATGACGGATAACCGGATAAATATAGACTCTATGTTTAACTAATCAAGGACGCGAAATGAAGTCCAATTCGGTTAGGTTTATTGCTCTTAGCAAATTTATTAAGTTAATAACGCGGTCGTTTACTTAAGATGCGCCACATATACCGTATGGCCGCGATTAATCAGATTTTACATCGTTTATAGAATGTCATAACACGGTATTCTTGACAGATTAATGATCGCGCTATCCCTCCATTTCGTGCACATACTGTTATGTTCGTTATAGTGAGGACACGAATCTATTGAATATCATTGCTCACTATTAAATTGGTTACAAGTTTAAATCTCTATTAAATATTTAGGTATATAGATATTGTCAAAATGCTACGAATCCGTATTGCAATAAATAATAAATAATTTTATATTACAATTAGAAGTTCAAATCAATATTGGTATTTAAAGTTTCTATTATTTTATCATTTTTACTGGAATTAATATTTATTTATTTGCAATTTCGCGCAATTATAATAATTAAATTTATAATAATTCAATTGCGACGTATGTATATATTGTTTATATGTAATAAAACTAAATTTAAAGATTATATATATAACATAATTCTAATCTTCTCAGCAAGAAAAATTTATGTATAAAAAGAAGCATGATGATTATAACATTTCGGTCTGTCGCTCTTCCACTGTAGCACACAAGATTCCGTTTGATTGATATAACTATGGGTTATGAATCGCCAGATTGCTGACTATTGGTTAAAACCGATCAAACGTTCATTTTTATTTCATGTTAATATTCTAATTACGACCTGTCTGTCCGTTTGTGATCCGCAAATCGTATAATGTTCTCGTCACTATACCTCGACAACACTAATTCCATCCTGTCATACGATCATCGAGAAATAAATTCGCTTCTCTATTAATCGCAGGCAATTATGACCAGAATTGGTATTCTTATTATTATGCGTTTCTTTTCGTGCTTGAATTTTTGATGAATCCGAAATTCATGCTAAACTAAAGAAAATAATCGAATTAAATTTTTCATCCAAGGTGATTGTAATCACATAGTTATCTCATTTAAAAATTTATCTGGATAATACATTTTTTATTTTAAAGCCAAAAAATTAAATAGCAATTAGTTTTTTACATATATCAAGTTATGAAGTAAATTATATAAAGAATTTTTTATTATTAAAAGAATACAGTAGAAAGATAAATAAAAAAATCATTACTTTCTTAAGTATAACAGTCATCCAAATTCGTGGTTCTATAATTCTAAAAAAGACTTGAAATTACTCTAGCAGAGAAAGATACATTTTTGCAAACTTTTACGCCATACTGGCTACAGAATGCAAAACATCTTGACGTTGCGCGCTCGTGACGATGTAAACGTTCTTCCTAAAATACCTCGCACGCGTTCACGTATTTTTGTCCGGGTGCGCTGACGTTAGTCCGGAAGAAACCATACATGAGGACCGGTCAACTGTAGGGTCAAAAGTACACGAGGGTGGGCCAGGGTTAGTTGTCCCCCGAGTGAAGAGCACGACGGAGGCTCGTGGAAGAACCGGGAGATGGAAGAATCGCGAAGGCGGTGGCGGCACGAAAGGTGGACATGAGACGCGGAGGAGGCGGTGGAGAGGAGACGACGAGGGCATCTGCCTCTCCTTACAATTAAACGAAGCCTCAGAAGCCCTCGAATGCGTGCGGCCGTCGTGCAGTCAACAGCTGCGTATCTGAATACTAATTTGAAATGTTTACACACCCGCGTGCACTTATCGTGCGCTCTTACACCCGGCACCCACGCTTCTAGGACTCTCCAGTTTTAGTAACGGTAAGAAATCGCTAATAGGAAATTCTTACATCTCTAATATTCGAGCAGAAAAACGAAACTCGAAAATGGTAAATTTATTGCGAGAGAATATTTCAAAATTTGCTCATAAACAAATTATTTTTTGAAACATCTTTGTGCTGTGATAATTTTAATGGTATTTTTCTCCATCTTTTTTCATATTTAAGATCGCAAACTTGATTGACTTATTGTTAGAAAAATAAATTATATTAACTACTGCATTTTTAATGATTGTTTATCAATCACATTTGTTATGATAAGAAATAAATAAATAATTTATTGAAATTAAAATTTTTACATGAATTCTCATATACTTATCAGTGAAAGAAGAGCGAAATATATATATAAATAGACGAAAAAGCAATTTTAGTGATTGCGTATAGAAAAAAATAAGATGGAAATTTAATTGTCTTAGATTGATTCAGGTATTATCGAATCAGTAATAATTAATATTTATATATAATAATGGATTCTCACTGGCTAATTAATGAAGTAAAACTTCACGGCTCGGAATGCCAATCGGCCTTCAGATATGTTACGACATATCGCCTCTTGAACTGTGATATGTCCTCAGTTCCTTCTTCAGTTTTAAAATTTATATTAATTATATTCGTTAATTAATAATTATATTAACTAAAATAAAAACTATCTTATTTATTTTTTATATACATAAATCTATCATTTTTATATTCTCTCGAATAATTATTTCGCTTTTTACATCAGTTTAATAATAATAATAATAATAATGAAATAAATACTCGCGTATTAAATATTTATAAGCCAAACTTTAATCGAAAGTATTAGCTAGAAATATTATTAATAGCTCTTTCTTTTTTTCTAGAATCATTGACTAGTGAAATCTTAAAGTAGACCACTCGATATATCAGATATCCACAGAGTTTGATTATTAAGAATATAGGAGTAATAAAAACAAAAAGTGCTTTAATAAAGAGAAACAAAATAAATCGCATCCTCGATTTTAAGCCAAATTCATGTTTTTAAATTTTAATTCGTGCGGAGTAGATCTGAAATCTCATGAATCCCCTCGTCTGCTCGCTCATTTCCATACTGATCTGCCGACAGTCGTGGGCCTCCAATAAAACGAACGGTCAAATATTTATGAAGATGTAACCATTATTTTGATAAGAGGGCCTCGAAGTGATATCGGTACCCTTTTCGAAACCCGTTTTAAAGTATAGGAAGGGTGCCCGAGAGAGTGCGAATATAAACGCGTCCACGCTTGTCCCCCGGGGCCCGCGCTAAGATCCGACTCCTGTTTCAATATTGGGGTAGGTATAGAGGGGCCGAGAGTGAGCGGATGGATGAAATATGTTTGGGGGCGTCTCGCTTACAGCCGCGATAAGGTATTCCAAATAAACTTATCGCATAATGCTCATTTTTCATGAGCGTTTTGTCCACGAGATCGTGGTCTGATATATTAACTCCTTCGCGCTCGCATATTTATAAGATTATAAGAGATGGCAATAACTATATTTTTACACATGTTATTTTGCATATATTATTATTGTTATTAAATACTCTTATCGTATAATTGTCACTAATGTAAAAAATAATTTAATTTATATAATCTTAAAAAATAAAACGTCAAAAAGTATAATATAAGCACATTTATCAATGTTGTGTGACATAAGTAAACGTTAATAAATATTCTCCAAAAATCCATTACTTATCCGTGAATTTTTTACAAATTGTTTTTTTTTTTTTATATATAAAATAACAAATATTTATACGAATAATATTGATTTATACGATAAAAATATGATTGATACGATTTAAATTATAAATTTATATTATTCAAAATCTTTTAAAAATAAAAGATCAAGGAAGATATTGACGTATTTTCAATTATTGTAGCAGCGCAATTAATACAACTCATAATGATATCAATAATATATTCATCAGTTATCGAATCTTTGTATACGATTACAGTTCTCGCATCAATGAACTGAAGTATACACGATTTCTCGCGGCACAAATTAAACGTTTAGTTTAGTGGATTCTTCACGGAACATTTATAAAGCGAGATTAAGCAACTAGTATGAAAAAAGGGTGTTGGAAGTCGACTTGGAAAAATTACGTGCATTTTCATAAATTTCCAACAGCTTAATACTTTATGCATGCAGGATCGCGGATTTGTCTCGGTAAGCTGAGAATGTCCACGTGCGAAGGTCCGTTATATGTATAGAGCAGTCTCTCTGCATAGGATCGTACGAGGGGGGGGGGGGGGGG
>NW_021853485.1:3242043-3246659 GCF_003651465.1 Formica exsecta
GGGGGGGGAGGCAGGGAGACCCTTTTCGAACCGCCCCTTCTGCTAAAGCTACCCCCGCCGCTCTCTGTCCCGCAGCCACCGTACCCGTCAGTATAGAAATAGAAATGGCACGCGTGGGGTAACGGGCACGTGTACGCAGAGGGTGAGCCACCCTTGGTGTTCAAACTCCGTGTGCAAGGTGCCTTTACGGTTATTGTGCAGCGACATTCGCCACGGCATTTTATTAAAACCCATCGAGATTCGGACGCGTCCTCGCGCGAGGATTTCGCCGGGATTCCGGCATTCTGTGCGCGATATGATGCTAAATTTGTCGCGGCCGGTACGTGAGCGGGGTCTCAATTAAGAGGATCCGCAAGACTCTCCTCGGCGGATCAAAATGGCCGTACTTGCGATAATTTGCATGAATAATTTGGCGAAAAATGAAGGTTATTCGTGGCACGTTTGTCGAAATGTGAGAATTCTGGTATTTTGATGTTTCGAAATGTTGATTATTGTAATATTATACTAATGTAAACAATGATAGGTATAATTTTGTACAAGAGTCTGTCTAAATATTTTTTTTTTAAATCACACTTAAATTAAAATTCAAATAAAATTGCGCGCAAAGCCCTTTGTGCATGTCAATATCTATAGCATGGACCATAACACTCACCGCGACCAATCCACTTAACTCAAGCTTTCTTTCATGTTATCCATATGAGCTCTCAATGGTCCGGTGAAGCGCGGCATCTTTTTATCGTGGGTGTTATCGATGATTGAAACGATAAAGTCTATCGATGCTTTTTACGAGACGCGCTTTGAAGTACCTCTACGCAGTGTGTGCTTTATGAATCTCGCACAGATATAGGTACGAGCAATGCGAACGCACAAGGGCAGAAAAAACCTGGCGTTTGAATCCTCACTGCACGAACGTTCAATGTACATTTTTCATCGCACTATAAATCGACACGCTGAATTTAGATCATATATTCGAATAGTGAACGTCAGGTAGCCGTAGAGAAATATTCAAATTTACAACCGTTTGTATGTAGCGGCACTTCTACCAGTTGAACAGGCAAAGAAAAAACATGTTAAAAAAAAAATACATTATACACGTACGTTTATATATACAAAAAAAATTCTATATACAATCTCTTAACAATTCAAATTAAATTATAAATAAATCTAAAAATTGAAATAAAAATTATAGAAAAAAAAACTTTTGTTATAGCTACGTTTTTTAAAGAAGTTCGTTATTGAAAAAATAGTTCTTTTTGAAATTATTATATATATAATTATTTTATTAAAAATTTTTTCATTTTGTTGCATCAAATGTACAAAAGCCTATATGCGTACAATAATAATTTTTTGAAATATGAGAAATGTGTAGAAAATAAAGATACATTGCTAGTTAAAATTAAAATTGTAAAAATGGTAGCGCTATCATGTTTAGCATAGGTACTTCTGCTCGCGCCACTTCAGTCGTTGCCGATTTTTTGAACAATATGGATGTGTGTTACACAAGTTTAAAATGACGATGTTAATTTCAAGTATCGCCAAATGCGAGATGCTGATCAATCATTTGATTTCTTAATGCGAAAGAAAAATCTCCAGAGGAAATTCATCGATTCCACAGATTGTTGATAATGTTTATGATAATGTTATTAACAGACAAAATGTTGCAAAGTGATACCGTGGTTTTCATGCAGGAAGAACACAAAATGGCCCTTTTTTCTTCATCATGAAGCTCCATTCTTCTTGCGCTAAAGTCACGTGGCGCGTGAGCAGATTGTCAGGTTTTAATCCGAAGTTTCCAATTAAAGGAGAAAGTCTCCGAATCGCGCTCGAGTTTTACATTAAATCTTTTCCTTTGTACATACATGCGTTTATAGAACAACAGCCTTAATTTATAATTTTATGTTAAGATTTCATTATTATTTGTTGTCTACATGTTCAGAATAGAACATGATGTGTCCCTGATTGCAATATTTATTTTGTAATTATCACTCACTGTTTTTAAGCTCATACATGTTTATATATTTTATTTTTTAATTATTTTGGACCTTACTATAATTTGAATCTTATATATCTCATTATATGTTACAGATCAACAGTCTACGTAATCGACTCCACTGCTGTGCATCGATCGGTGAGTCAACGCAAATTTTTATTTTGTGGTAAAAAATGTCAAGTATAAATATATATATATATATATATCTTAATTTTTACATATTATTATTATATATTATGATTATATA
This sequence comes from Formica exsecta, assembly GCF_003651465.1. NCBI lineage: Eukaryota > Metazoa > Arthropoda > Insecta > Hymenoptera > Formicidae > Formica > Formica exsecta. The sequence goes on from NW_021853485.1 coordinate 3,244,281, forward strand.
TTATTTATATTGTAATATAATGCAATATTCCCGATATCTGGCAATCGGCCGGTTTCTCCATTCCGCGCTGTTCATGTAAACAGTTAATCTATATCCCGAGCAAGCAGCGATGTAATATTATGCGACGGGCAGGTCTCATTATACTTGTAAACCGTCCGAGCTTCGATACGACTTAACATGTACGCGTGTGTCCGTATACGTGGATCTAGGTACGCGTGCGTAGGTGCGTGCGTACAGGAGACGAGCAAAGGTTCATTCGGCAGCACATAAGCGGGACATGTGAGAATGTCTGCTTATCGGTATAGGTACTAATTGTGGAAAACACGTATATTCTTCTTCGCTTAAATGCTCGTGCTATTTTCACCTCTCCCGTCGCGCGAGTGCCCGGAGTGTCAATCGGCGAGCGAGCGCTCGGTTTTTGCGCGCGTGCTTCCAGCGCGCATCTTCACGTATACTGCATGTACATGTAGTCTAACATATGCATTTGAATTTTTTGCGGTACCTTTACATTTCCATACCGCTTCCTCTTTACGTCGTTCCACGCACCGAGAACAATGCCCGAGATCTGACACCGATAAATTGATTTTTACGCGACATATGTAACTTGGTTAACGCTTCCATCTTTATTTTGCGTTCCTTTATTATCCACTTCATATGCGCGCGGCGAATATCTCTTCCTCGCGACGTAGTGCTTAGGCGCGAAACCACGGACAAAATTATGTTACATTTACATTGGAATTAGCAAAGCTAATTCGGCTGTCTTTTTTTAACGTTACGAATAGTGTCTTATATCAGGTGGGTCGGGAACCGCAGCACTTCCGGGAAAGAAGTGATTCTTTATGCAAAATAAGTCGAAAATGTAGAATAAAGTTTTTTTTACACAAGAGAGATTTTGTTTTCGATAAAATTGACTTTAACTGAGAAATTAATATAACATATATTTTTACGCTTTTTAAGCTTAAATTACTTGTAATGGCTTTCTGTCATATATCGTATATATCAAGATATATTAATATATAAATATAAAAGTACATTTTTTCATTTATTGCAGTGTTTTAAAATAATTTAAATATTACTGAAGAAGAGATAGGAGGAGAGAGAGAAGAGAAATATATGTAAAAAATATCAAAATAAATTTTATTTTTTCAGTAAAGGATATATTATTAATAAAAAATTATATTTCTTTCTAATATTTTAATAGTCGTCGCCAAAATAAATTGGATAATGTATAATAAAAATTATTAGAAATTATTCAAACTTAAGAAGCAAAAAAAATATGTTATTAATTATGCGATTTTTGAAACCAATTTTTTTAAAAATAGCACTTTGTATGAACAAAATTAATTGTTTATTTTCAACTTATATTTGTACAAGGAATCATCTCCTTTTCAGCAGTATTAAGTTTTTCGATCTACTTTATACATATACAGTGACTAGAAGTTTATGTGCTCGAGGAAAACTTACGATATAAGAAAAAGATACGCATGACATGCAATAAAAATTGAGAAATTTTTATCTTAGAAATATGTATAAATAATATTGCTTGATATATATATATATATATATATATATATATATATTTCAAGGAAGATAGATTTAAAGATTTGATACTACATGTGTTCAAAAAAGATGTTGTAAAACATGTACATATACTAGCATAACAGGAATTTGGCGGAAAATGATATAAAACATTACATTAATTACGTGATTATATTTTTTAATTTTTCGATAATATAATTCAAATAAACGATTATTTGAGAGATTTTCAATTTTAGTTTAAATGAATACCTCTCAATTAAAATATATGAAACGCAACTGTTTATGATCAAGTCATTGGTAGCTCGAAATACAATGGAAGTCCTCATATTGCTTTCGAGGTCACACATAAATAGGTTATTAAAACTCACCTTTTATGCAAACCGAAATCGGCCAACGACGCTGATATGCTTATGATCGGACCATCTATATTTATAAGATCTATATCGTGCAGGATATCAGGGTCTAACACAGAGGTTTGCTCTTTGACCCACGTGAATATATAATGTGTCCGTTCAAAACTTACACTCTTATCATAGATAATATCGCTGCTTATGATACATCAAAAAACAATCCGAAGTACTTTATAAAAATAATGAAATGCAAAATATAAACAATATACATCTCATGTTTATTAATATATTGTTATGAATATGCGATAGACTTTTTCTTTTAATGTGTGTGTGTGTGTGTTTTATGACAAATTAAAATTTCTTTATATATATATATATATATATATATATATATATATATATATTTAATATGTAATTAATATGAATTCAACTATCGTGGCTGTCATGAATGACATCGTCGCAAACGTTTAAAAAAAAAAAGTTCTTTTTC
>NW_021853485.1:3246762-3253189 GCF_003651465.1 Formica exsecta
TATATATATATATTTAATATGTAATAATATCTCTCATTATATTACAGAAAATCTATACACGCACAATATTTGATATCGTCAGTCTTACTCAATACGTGAATCTTCAAAATTTATCAGACGTAATCAATTTGATTAGCAAATATTTAATAATCTTCGCAGGTTAAGCGGATATAAAATCTCATTCTACTTTGCTCCATTATTACACGAACAAGCTTTACATACCTATCCCTAAAAAAGGAGAAAGAGATAGAAGTTGTTGACGTTTCTGGTCGGCTTTCAATCTCTCTTTTTACATCGAGGACCGCCTTGTCGACATTCACATATTGCGATATTATGGATTCAATGCGATGCATATGGTTGTCACTCGCCCGCATCTTCTCATGGGGATGTATAATATCTACTCCGGAATACATACATATACGAATAGGCAGATACACATGCATTTGAATGCGTTAATATACAAGCACGTCAATGTACACGTGCGCATATATGTTTATGAGTACGTGAGTACTTATATAGGGGTCAGCATATATATATATATATATATATATATATTTTTTTTTTTTCCTTACCTTTCCGGAGTGTATGGAAGACACATTCGGCATTTTAATTTTTTTAGTTGCGTAAACTCATTTTATTAATTGCCAAATAGTACAAAAGTTACTTCGATTTGTAAGTAGCATACTTGAAGAAAGTAAATATAAATCTTATGCATATTATATGTATCTGTGGTTATATAATCTATAATATATTGTACATGTTACGTTTACACGTGGATTAGCAATTAATTTGACAATATTATTTAAAAAATAGACAATTTAATACAGCTTCACGTAATATTCCGTCAATTTAATATGTCACAGGTCACAGGCACGATTCAATATTGTAACTCTTTAGTTTCAAGTTAAATTAATTATTAATTATTTCAATATGTACCTAAATTTCATCATAATACCTCTCCTCCGTAATGCCCGGTAAGTTAGTACCATTTCGAACTGTTGTTAACTATTCGCTGTCAGTGTTGCCGTGACGGGGAGAATGCGCAAAGTGCGTGAAAGAATGTCGACTAACTTCTAATGCTCCTCTAATACCTCGCGGTGCCGTCGTCTTCGGTAAACCAGATGTGAATTGTAAGTCAACGTCGCGCGCCCTTCGCGTAACAGCTGTTGGTGTACCGTCGTTTCTACACAGGACACTCTCGATATATTTCATGGACGGCACACGAATTAGGAAACGGCGCACTAACGTGACCATCAATTACTATTAGCATTACGTATTTTTGGAAAGTCACATATGGTTGGCAGAGGGTGACATCACCTTTTTTTCCTAAATTTAGTCGCCACTAGAATTCTAATATACTCTTTTGCGTGAAGCAGATACACCTACGTAAGATATCGTTACGTTATTAGTCACAAATACCCGTATCGTATTGCGATAATTGCTCGATATGAGTGTACATCGCAGATGTCAGAGTAGTGCATAATAATTAGTATATATATGTAATGTTTTTACATATTAGTTACGTGTATTTTCTTTAACATAAATATACAATAATCACGTACAAAAATAATATTCCGTATAATTAAGATTCAGCGCTCGCAATATTAATTTATTATTTTTAAGAAAATATGAATGTAAATAAATTTTAAAGAGCCAAATATCTCGATTATCGGCTTATTTTGCGGCATTTTAGAATATATTTCAATGAAATCTCGTTCGCGCGTGTTCTCAATATCGGAGTAGTTCTCAACGAGACAACGAGAGTTAGGTAGCAATAAGGGATAGGAGGAGAGGAAGAGATTCAAACGCAGAAAGCCCTGACCAAGTTGAAGACAATTATCGTCTCCCTTGCTCACGTGTCTCCGCGATAAATCTCTTCCGAAGTCGGCGCTTCCGTGCCGTAGGCGGAAACATCGTGTCGACGTGCTGTCAAAATACATACGACGTCGACCCCGCCACGTGCAACCCCCCCGACCTTCGCGCCCTTTCCTGCATTCATAACTGCACTCTACGACCAGACCCCGTTGCGCTTTTGTATACACGCGCATACCCGCGTCGCACACGCGTTACGAGACGCACGCGCGTGTCACAGTCATGCGCGCTTATTACACGGAGAACAATAACAGAAGTACTCTGCGGATCGTTCCATTAAGATATATCGTTTCTGTTACGTCGACAGTAATAGCAATGCGGTTTGAAATTTAGGAGAGAAGAACGTCATCATTGCCGTATCGCCAGTAATTAAATTAATCACATGGCTATATGTCAATGATACACGTCGAATATTAACACATCTTTCAGGGATTCCTTATTTAGGTCTTTTTTTGATAGAAATATCGGTGAATAATTTTTACCTCGATTTCCAAATATCTGTTAAACTTACGCAATCACGTTCGATTTTCTTGACTTTCTCTCCGACAGCGATGTCTGCACGTTTGATAAGTTTTATTTTCTTATTGTCGACTAGTTTGACAAGAGTTCCTCTCTCAGGAAACATTAGCGATATCCGCGACTAATGTTATTCTCGGGTAATTCTTAAATGCGACATAAATCACAAATCGTTGACATCGGAACTTGCGCTTTAATTACTTCTTCGATCCACGTACACGGTCGATTGAATCTGCCGATTAAATTCGAAAGATGCTCGATATACCGCGTTTCGCGCTTTAATGGGAAGGTAAAAAACGGTAGCGCGCGCGATAAAAAAAAGAGGAGTAAAAAAATATTCGAGTGCGCGTGTACGTTTTTCGGCCGGCGGGGCAGCGTAAATTCAATCCCGAAAAATTTCACGCTACTAACTACGACAAAATGATCCAACAGTGACATCTGTGTCAATAAGGCGAATCCTCCCGGGGATTGCGCAAGGCCGTAGAAATTCGAGGGTCCGCGAACGCGATTATCCTCATTCAATCATCGATTTTATTTGGTTAATAAAACGATTATCTCGCTTCCCGCACTCTACGAGTCTATCTCGCCGGCTCTCTCGCTGAAAACGTTGTACGGCGTACCCTCCGGGAGCGTTCGACCAAAAATGTAATTTACATCCCTTTATGTCGCGAGATTGAAATATTTGCGAATTAATCCGCGCGACAGGATTATCGCCGGCCATTATACGCGGCCCCGCTCTCTTTGTCTCTCTATAGAGAGTTGACGCTCTCTCTATATATCTATATTTCCGTTCATCTCTCTTTCTTTCATTGTCCTCTCCTGCCTCATCTCTTCATCCTTTCGCTTCATATCGTCTTTTTTTCTCTCTTCTTCCGCGAATCTTTCGTGGCCGTCCACTTTTCTCTTACTCTCAACCTGCCACCCGAGACGCTTCTCATCCTAATGATTCCCCTTTATTCAATTCAAAAATATCAGTGCTACCCCATTTTACGGAAGATTGGATTCAATTATGACTGTCAAGCTCGGGTAGATCCTTTTACAGTTTGCGCCACCTCCTTTCTTGGTCCCTTATATAGGCGACACAACGTGTCAAATGAAACATGTGGAATGTATTTGGATAACAATTTTGCAATATATGTATTTGGCAAAAGTTTCATTATCGCATGCATAAATTTAAAACATGCACGAAAAAATATTAGATTGATAAAAATATTTTTATATTTTTATAAAATGTTTTCTCTATATAAATTACCAACATTTTTATCTGGAAAGACATGACAAATGACAAATCACAGTGTATTGCGCAAATTTATCCGCATATTATTTTAAGCCAACCATTCGGATTAAATCTGCGACGCGGCGAGATAGTTAAACGATCGCGGACCGAAACCGTCCAAAAGAGGGATGACGATGACGATATAACCCCGACCAAGGGTTGCTCAAGAAGAGCCGGAACATAATGTCGAGCCCCGGGCTGTTAAACCGGCATACAATAATCTGCGCAGCGCCAATCCCGACGGCAGCATTCAATTAATTCTCCGGCAAAATTTGTCGCTCGTATTAAATCTCGCTGGATTAAAGGCAATCTCGCTTCCGCCTTCTCTTCGTCGTCCTTTGCCCTTGGTTTCTCTCTACCTTATCCATTCGAGACCTCTCCATCTCTCACTAGTCGATTTCATCTTATATGCAGTCTCTCTTTCACTCATATACTTCCACCCATCATCCAGTCCCGTTCTATTTCGTAGAGTTTACGATATCTTTAAGGTCCTGCGTAGCCAGGACAGATTGTAGTTTCAATTAAGAAACTGACATCACTGAATTTTCTCTCCTTCTGAGCATTGACAAACGCCGACAATGATAAGTAATGAAAATTGCAAGATGACTCGGATATTACGGGATACAACGGGAACGAACAAACGGTTTGTTGCTGATGCTGCTAAATATTTGAATGAGTTCTAGAAATTCTTGCTTTTTCATCCAAGGAGAAATGATCGATAATATCGACAGCGCTCGCATTAATTCTTACTCGCGCATTTCTTGTTTACCAATTATATTAAAAATTTAAACGACAAAAAAATGGCAAATATCAACAAAATTTTGTCGAAAGAAACAGTGTTTTCCTTTGATTTACAAATATTTTTATCTTGATATAAACCTTAAAGTGTGTACGAAACACGTGAGCGCCGAAATTCCGTAAAGAGACAAACTGACATGCTCACTTATGGCTCAGTCTGTATTTAGTCAGCGATACGGGTGAGTGTAAATAAGGTAACCCGTGGCCGAGGGTTCATCACCCCCGCGCCGAACACGTCAGGGTCGCGACCCTGGGTTATTGAGAAGACTGGCTGGTGGCACGAAGTATGAACTAGAAATGTAAGGGTGAAATTTCAATAGACTAAGAGATAGTTTATAACAAACTAATACAAAAGAGAAATTGTAACTAAACAGTATTATATTGACAACTATCAATAATAGCTTTAGACATACGAGTAAAATGCACAACTAATAATTCTTTCAAATATTTCTTTTTACGCGTATATATAAACTTTGATTGGAAATCTTGGTAGTTTGTTAGAATATTTATGATCGGTATAATGTATTATCGAAATTCGTGCTAACGAAAATTTATTAGTTTTAATAAAATGAGAGTCATGCGAATATTCTTAGAGGTGGACGAACCAAGAATTGAGGGGAAAACGCACAGTCCATTAGCGAGATTACTTGTACCTTATCCTCGTAGATGGTGCACGAATAATATCTTATGCCGGAGATTCCTGAAGAATGGATTTCATTTGGGGAAGGAATTAAATTTTAATTTATACGATAGAGAGGGGAGAGGGTGTCTACCGTTATTATCATTTTTTTACCATTTATAGATAGAGTGTGCTCGATATAATTAATTAGAGTGTGATTTGATGTAATTAATTATTTACGATATCAATTATTTTTTACTTCAACGCCAATTACATATATTTCATATCTTAACACTTTTTATGCACTATAGAATATTTTAATTTTAGTTTTTTATAATTAATTAGTAATTAATATCTTGATAATGACTTATAAATCAGACGCAAAGAAGATATTATTTTTCTATAATAATCAAATTTATAACACTTGTAATATTCAGAAATTTTCACTTTTTTAATAAGCTGTTTTTGATTATTTTTCTTATATCTGATAAAAAATGAGCTGGAAATAAAGTACTCAATCAATTTCTTGTTATCCTAAGGGCTGAAGAGCTAAAGAGTATCAAGCATTATACGTAATACAACAACGCGGGGCTTCAGTGATGGAAGGTGATAATTAGACGAAGTAACAAGATCCTTTAATAATCACATTAAAGGAGTAATTTTATATCTCCAAAAACTAATAACGGGATCTTCTATTACACTCTGTAGATCAATAACAAACGCATCACAGTTTCAAAATCATGATATATAGATATATTAAAAAAGAGTGTGGTTGTGTGCAATTGAAAATAATATGTAAATATCTTTTAAATTTGGCTTTGCTCCGGGGAATTGATTTAAACTTTCGCATGTTTAATATTTTAGAAAAATATTTTTTGTTAATAACTTGGTCGAAATGTAATTCAGAAACTGAGCAATGAAAGGTTTATCGAGCCGCACTCTATCAATGTATATATATATACAGGGTGTCCCAGAATTAGACCGAAAAACTTCAGATGGTTGTAAAGGACACCAGAACAAGCCAATTTTGTCAATAAACCCGTGTCCGCAAATAAGTTTTGGCACTACAGAATCAAAGATTAACTTAACTTTGAAGAAAATTATTTTTTCAAAATTTTATTAATGTTGTTAAATAGAGGTGTTTTTACCATGAAAGTTTTGTATAAAACATTTTTTGATATATCGAATAATTTTCAAGATATATCGAGACAAGCAAAAAGCTGCTCTACATATGAGGAGTGATTTTACCCCTTAGAATCATTTTTGGGCCGCAACTGAAAATTTTTGAATTCATCTATTTATCCTCCCCCCCCCCCCCCCCCCCCCTGTGATACATATTCATAACA
>NW_021853485.1:3253861-3264633 GCF_003651465.1 Formica exsecta
AAAAAGCGCTCTACATATGAGGAGTGATTTCACCTCTTAGAATTGTTTTTGGGCCGCAACTGGAAATTTCTAAATTCACCTATTTACCCCTCCCCCCCCCCCCTATATGTGTGTAAAGTTTCATCAAAATCAAAATTTTCGGATTCACGAGATTTCCTTGTTAGTCTTTGATTTTCTAGTGCCAAAACGGCTTATTTGCGAACATTGGTTTATCGGCAAAATTGGCTTGTTTTAATGTCCTTTATAACTACCTAAAGTTTATCGAACTAATTTTGGGACACCCTGTATATATGTATGCCTACAGAGATGTGCGTAACGTAAGGCATCCACTTCCGTACTCACCTCGGAGTGGTTTCAAGATTGCATCTGGGGTTCGCATCTTATTACTCCCGTCATTTCCAATGTACACACACAGGTTATTGCCAGAGTATCGGATGAATGGAATTGCGATATCCTTTGCGCGGATTGGAGAGGCACGAATCTAATTGGCAGGAGGATTACCGATCGATGTCGGTATCTCTTCTGAAATTGTATTCGGATCACCTGCATGTTTCAATGTCTGCGTACTAGGGAAGATTCAAGGAGTTATTTCGAAGGAGAGCTTCATATATCGCAACACGCGCTTTCGATATCGCCTCCCTCCAACCGGTGATTAAAAGCTGTCGAATCTATTTTTTAACTTGTCTTTTTCAAATATTTTCAATTTTCTACTCTTCCGTTAAAAGAAATAATTCAAGCCTAGATATTCGCATTTTACATCCCGAGATATTGAAAATGATAATATAATGCAAAAATCCGCGAAAATGACAGGAAGACTTAAAAAAATGATATTCGTCTGATTATAACTGAATCGAATCACAATTACTTTCTATTTGCATTTTGGTAAACTTTGTCCCTCGTAACATGGACGTTCGGTTACGTTCCAATTACGACGATATAATTTAAAGTCGCTTTACCTCGTCGTATTCGGTACGAATTGCGTAAATATTAATTTCACGAGCGAGCATAAATAACCGTAAATCGTTTTTGCACGTAGAAATTGTCGTAATAAACGTCGCGGGCCGAGCGCACAATGTGCAAAAAGCGTCGGGTGTAAAGTTAGCCTTGGCCGTGTCCATCCGTGAGAGGCGTGCTGCAAGTCCGGGCAGGCAGGTTATAACGGCGCTATAACCGTATACATTCGACGACAATAATCGTTTTATGGTGGTCGGCAATATCGGCGGGTCGCACCGCCGCGGAAATTGATATCCTCCACCTACAACAGACGCTAAAGTTATAGCGAGTACGGCCGGTCCGGCGATACGACGCGGCGCCGCGTGTGTGTCCGATTGAAAAAAGTTCAATTTGCCGCATATATATATATATATATATTTATATATATATACATATGTGTATATATGTGTGTGTGTATATATATATTCTACGCGATACAAATAAACATACGGAATTTTTACAGATTTCTCTTAATTTCTCTTAGCTTACTCAAGCAATTATATAATCGAAAGTATAAAAAATGCGATCGTAATATAATTTTTATTTATTCATTTTTTAATAATAATCTATCGCTGGCTAACAATATAAATAAAATATTGCGTCGTCGTTATTCGGATCGAAGAATTGAATACTATTTTACTTGAACTTGTACGAACTATAATTGCGGAAGAATCTAAAAATCTTTCTCTCTTTCCCTTCTTCTCGCACGAATAATCGCGGCGTGTAAATCGCGGCAATGAGACGAAAGAAGGCGGAAAAGCTTATGGAAATCGTACGAAGGAAAGCGACGCAGCCGGGCCGAGCGTTCCTCGTCGGAATTGGCCATTGCTCTCCTATTAATTCTTAAACAATGCGTCATCGGCGCGGCCGAGAGATAGTTCGCGATTGTTCGGGTCGGCGCGACGCGGTGCCGCTCAGCAACACCGGTCCGACCCCCGCTGGACCACCGCCCTCGTCATTGCCCATTCAGTCCCACCCGGGAAGCAGCCGCAACCCGCACTGGAAGGTCGAAATTGGAAATAAAACGGCAGCAATAGGGCGGCGGCGGCGGCGACCGCGTGGACGAATGCCCAATTCTATCTGGCAGAGCCTCCTCTCTCTCTCTCTCTATCTATCCCTCTGTATCTCGTCACACAGAAACGCATATAGACCCGATGGACGATGTGTACGATTTTCCATCACGACCTGTGCCGATAGAACTGAAGGTGTAGGGTGAAAGGGGGGTGGGGGAGGAAGGGGGGAAGAAGGGGACAGGGAGCGCGCTTGGCTGGCAGGCGAGAAACGAGCAAGTCATGAGGTCCGCGCGTGTTGTAGAGTCTGACTGGATTCGGACCGGACTGGTTACGCACAGAAATCTATGGGGGCGGACGCGGGAGGGGAAGGGGGGAGGGACGCGAACGCGAGCGGGAACGCGGACGTCGGGGGTTCCCCGGTTGTGTCGATGGATGCCGAAAAGAGTGCGCGGAGGGAGGGGGTGGTTTTTTTCCAATCAAGCAACCTGCTGAATTTGTTTTTTCCCCGAAACGTCGCTGCCGTTTCAAAGTTATTGATTGCCATCGGGAAGGTGGAACCGATGTGGGATGAGAGGGGAGTCGAATTGAGCGTACGAAGCGCGGCGGTACGAGGGGAGGCACGACGTTTCGGTATATAGAGAAGATAGGTACGAGCAGCACTGTCGCTCGTTTCGTTCCGTTTCGTTTCGTTTCGCCTCGTCCTCGTTTCGGTACGTTACGTTACGTTTGCTCGGCCGTGCATCTCCTCGCGCAATATAGGGGCGGAATAATAATTACGAGAGAGAAAGAGCGAAAGAGAGGGAGAGCCGGCGGTGGGCTAGTGTCAATGATTGCCGATGGTTTCGAGAGCGGAGTGGAAGAATAAAATGTAGCCGATATAGATGAAAGGGCGTGCCAGAATTTGCAGCGGCAAATCAAACACAATGGTCAAAGATTGATCTAATTGATCTGAAATAATATTATCCCATATCGATGCATTGAAAAATTGCGCCTATTCCAATTTGTATATAAATGGTCTACCTTTTTTATCTAAAAAAATTCAACTTTCTTTCACTCTATCTTTTCTTCGACCGATTTGTGTGGAATGAATTTTTCTTTCACTCAGATTTGAAATGAGACTTATTATCTTGATAAGAAAAGCTCGCATTAAAATTTTGTTGATCCTTAAAACTAAAAAAAAAAAAAGGATAAGTTTCTCAATAAATTTTATTTTTTTCCCGCATTTTTTACAATGCAGATATCAAAAATTATCTTGTAATTATTTCGAGCCATTTTTCGAACCTCTACATAATATGCCATAAACAACTATTATCTCGCGCATTGAACGTTCGTTGAGAAATCGATAACAGTATCGATCTAGTTTTATCTTTATCATTCCGAAGGCGAGACAGTTTTTGCAAGAGCTCTGTGCAAGGAAACAATTGAAAATTACAGACAGTCTTTTTTACATCCCTAACGAGGGCAGCCTCCTTATAAGGAGATCACCATTAATGATCGAAGCCATATGAGGTACACGAAGCTACCGGCTCTATAAATTTATCGCCACTTTTGTCATCTTCATTTATCGGGTCTTTGACTCGCTATAATTCGAGTACAGTCGTGCAGTAGTAGTTTTACAGCAAAATAAAATAATCGTTTTGATGAAATATCCGTTTGAGATTATTCAAAAGACGAACGTAATCCTTCGTGCAAGCAAAGCGATTACAAAATATCGATTTCAAGCTTATGACCTTCTCGAAATGAACCAATTCGTGCTAACCGCTCGTTTCTCCATGATCAAACGCTGAACCTGAGATGAAGCGAATCATTCGGAATACCTTGGATAATTGACGATACATAGTATATATTTAGTATATATTTGTGCATGTACATATATATCGACAAAATCGATATTTATTATATAATAATAATTGAATTCTTGAATAAATTTTCTCGCAATTTTACAAAAGGAAACTTAAATAAATTTTTTTAAGAAAAAATATTAGTATTGTGCTGAAATCACTGAGAAAGTGTGAAAAATTTTAAGTTAAACCGAGGGTTTGACTAACGTCCCGAGAGTTCGGCGATTTCAAGGTCGGTGCACGAATCTGCACGAAAAGCCAATGGCAGAAGAGGACGACACACGACATTCCAGCATTACATTGCGACGTAATATACAGTCAGTCGGCTTTTCTTCAACTGACAAAGGCTCACTGGGAACTGGCAAAGGCATATAGAGCGAAACCGGCATATTAGGACGGTATGCGAAACTCTCCGGTGGCTCCTGCGGTCCTTCTCGTATATAATAATGCAACAGAGAGCGGCAAAGGCGAATCTGACTCGGCTCACAACCGGGGCCCCTTCAGCCCTTGCGTCACCAGATGTCATCACAGGGACCCACGCTGATTTACATCCTGCCGGACCCCGCGTAGGAATCCGCAAGCGGTAGCCCCACCGCTGCGACTTTATACATAAAATATATGGCCGTCATATCGTTATGCCTTCCGCCCAACGGCATAACTATGTCTGTTTGTGGAGCACATGAAACTCGACAAAGGAAGCCGCAGGACTTTGACTTTGCATTGAGCGCTGGCATGGTCGCCTTCTACTACGTAGCGGATATGTGTGTATGTGAAAAGTATCTGAAGTTTAAAGTTTAGAAACTAAAATATTTGAGGAAACATCGTAGATACAATAGCATCTCATCAATTTTTTTTTCTGGTATGGAACTAAAATTAATTTTGAGAAATATAATAAATATATGAAATAAGGTTTTAATTTATAAAATAAATCGTGACACTCATACAAATATAATAACACATATACACGTACTTTCCAATTATATAAACATAATTCGTGTACAATTTTATAATATTTATTAAGCAAAAAATATGTTTCTTCTCAATTAATTTTATAAAGAATATTAATTTAATTGTTATGCGAAATATTTTAATCGCAAAAAATCATCCTAATTAAGCCTATATTATTTAAGAAGATTTATATATTAACTCTCTCGATAGGAAGACTTGATTATAAGGCAATCTCGATTGACGTTTCACTCGATAGGAATTCCATCGGTAATCGGTTTTTATCGGACCGAATTAATTTATTACGGTCTAATCGGCCAAGGTTACGAGTACAACGAACGCGCGGTGAGTTTCCAGCTATCGGGATAAACAATTGATTTATCGTCGGAAAAAGACAGGCGTTTGCGCGCTACGTAATACCGCGCAACACAATTTTGTTTTCCGTCGGTGCAAATAAAACTGTCATGACGCGAGTGCTATGGAGGATAAAGACACCTTCGTAATACTGAAAACCACTAATATCCTTTGTCGCGCTCGGCAGCCGCGTTATTTCACAGAGCGTTTCGATTTAACGCACAAATGGCTCTCTGTACGGCCACAGTGTGCCTACAGAGCCAGTCGGATCCGGTATCCCGGTCCTTTGATATCCATCGATGAAACGATTTATCTCTGTCCGCGCGTACTTTCAATCGGAGCGGGACACCTCTCCATGGGGACATCCAGGATGCGGGGTACACCTAACCATGGAGGAGAACCGCTACTACGGGGCACTCGACATTTCTGCATCTAACCGAGCATCGCGATTCGTTTTACGAATTGCTCGTTTCCGTTGATCAGTGGAATCGTTTCTGCCGATCTTGCAGCGACGATTTTATTAACCAATAATCCTTCGAATCTCGCGCGTGGACCGACTTTGATTTTCCCCGTATGTATTTTCGAGAGATTGAAGATTAAGAAACGTTACGAGTTATTCTTTAAATTATATACGTTTGTATTATTGATGAAAATTAATAGAAAATTAATCAATGAAAATTAATTGAAAATTGATCGATAAAAATTAATTGAAAATTTTATTTACAATTAATATCAGTACCAAATATTAATAATATATAATTATTCCCCAAATTACATGTGTAATTCAAGTAATGACAGCAACACAAATAACAGAAGGAGAAATTTTATACAAATATTACTTGCTTGTTTTATACACAGTTTCTTATTCAGATTTGATATTTCTGCACGTCTGTAGATCTCTCGACGATACGAGGATTATTTTCTCTCGCGCAATAATCGTCGCATATTTTTAACGTTAACGAGCGTGTAACATCCACTATTTACGGCGTTTTTTTTTTTTTTTTTTTTTTTTTTTTTAATCGCCAGCTGAAAGAACGTTAAAAGTTATACATCAAAAGTCATCTTCTCGGTACGATTCGCGTCAGACCTTGTTATGGCGCTATATGCGCGACACTCACAAAAGAACCGGAGTGCCGGGATTGGCACGAAAAACAACATGCCATATCGGAGACACCTGTTAGTGCCTACAACGAGCCAACCTACTCAGCTATAAACGTATGAGCCAGCCGTATGAATCGACAAGGGGGGAGGGGCAACATGCCAAGAATTAAAAGCGCGTTGTCATATTATAATCGTATTATGGCGAGCTCGAGCCAACCGCTTTGACAAGCAAAAACGCGAGTGCCGCGCATGGCTATTCTCGAAGATCGTCACACATCGCGAAGATTGCACGATGTATTAGTAAAAACAGAACGCAAGTATATGCGAATAGCTATGAACCAACTATCTGTGTATAAAAAGAATAGAATTATCAGTTCCTAACGATTTCGAAAATTTTCTCATTGAGTGTTTAACTATTGTATACACATAGGATGTCCCAGTTATCGTAGCCGTATAATCAAAAAAGAAATTCAGGCAACAATAAATCGAAAATATAAATCAAATAGAATTTTGCCATATAAAGTTTTATTTTCGAAAAATATAGCATTTGGAAAACCAGTAACATATTTACGGCTTTTTAAGTTTACATAAGTTTACATATATTTATAAACAATATAGAGATATATCTGGATTCAAATATAAATACTAAATAATACGATAATAGAAGAATCCATTGCCGATAATCACGAAATAACAAAGAAATTTATATAAACGGTACAAAGAGAAAAAAAAAAGAAAAAAAGACGCATATCGATGGGACGCATGACAACAATTCGAGGTACTCCTCGGATAGATAATGAGGCTGACGAAGAAGGGTATATGAGAGCGAACGAGATGGCACGAAAGAGACACGATCGCGAGAGAGGACGGATTCCTAATCTGCAACGGAAGGAGGTACCAACGGCATCGCAAGCCGTCGGAGATAGACGTCGTCGCGAAGTGCAA
Source organism: Formica exsecta (assembly GCF_003651465.1). NCBI lineage: Eukaryota > Metazoa > Arthropoda > Insecta > Hymenoptera > Formicidae > Formica > Formica exsecta. Next base: position 3,261,054 of record NW_021853485.1, read on the forward strand.
AGTGTAACAAATCCAGCTTTCACCCGAGGCAGACAGGGAGACAATTTATGTGGCGCATGTTTCGTTTTGTTCTAAGGCCGATCTCCGGATGCTGCTGCACAACCAAGAGTCACTCTGCTACGAGAGCTTGTCTGCTCGCCCCGTGTCTATTCCTTGCCTGCTTATTTCCATAGAAGTGAAATCCCATGCGGTGACAACACGATGAGTATTCATCCTCCTCCCTGGCAGTCACATTGTATGTCACGGACAAAAAAATCGAAATGATCTATATTGGCTCGATCTTTAAACCCTCACTATGAGAGTAAAAAAGGTACTGAGAAAAGGAGCCCTCCTTTTTTTTCAAATAAGCGTTTACACTTATACGCTACTTATAAAAAAGTTTATACACTATTGTCACTAACAATAAGCGATAAAAGAAAAGCGGTAAAGGTTTAAGCACAGGTCTAGATGGAACTTCTCGTGTTACCATCGTTATTATCGCATTAACTGTAAAACTTTGTTTGCCATATTTATCACGCTAAGTGTCATTGTCATCGTCTTTCCTATCTCAAATTAATTTAATTTCGATTTTTTGTTTTAATTTGCGCGATGAAAAGAACTAGTTTATCCGTAAATTTTGCAAGTAAAAATTATTCAAATTAGAAGATTGGCAAGAAGATAGGCATATATAATATATCTAAATGAAAATTAATATACCGATTGTATAAAGTCTTCTGTCAACGAGCGATAATAATGTCGCGGACGAAGCGATCGTTTATCAAAAGAGATGGACAACACCGGCGCGTTAGCGCGAACAGGTTTTCACGGTGTCCCCGCCCCATTAATTGGTATTTATTATAATTGGTGCTCATACTTGCTCGTGGCATGAGATAAGGCGGCTCGGATATAGACAACGCCGAAGCCCTTTGGGACTGAGACCCTGTTGATAATACTATAACGAGTTAGGGGGGTCTCCCATTAACATAGTAAATGCCTGGTTCTCGAAAGCGATGTCCGGTCGTGGGAACTCTTAAAGAAGTCGGGAAAGAGATCTCAGGACGATTCTTCACGCCCAGGTAGATGTTACCCCTCTGCAAAGACTGGGCGAGGTGGTTGCCTTGGGATCTAAACTATGGCAGGGAAGGGCGTGATTTGACATTTTGGTCGAGGATGCCATAATTCAACGTTAGTTCATTCCGAATACCGACTATAGATACTGGAAACACGTTTGTCCGTCGACAATCTCCGACCCAGTTATAGTTGACCTTTAAAACCAATACTCGATTATATTTCTCAATAGATTATTACGTATTGTACGTTAGACATTTTAGAATATTATTTCGTGCCATGTACGGTCAGCAGTCCAAGAATGCAGTCCGAAGAGAATTTATGCGAAAAAACACAATGGAAAAAAATTCGGGGAAAAATATGCTATAGATTTCGACGTGCTCTGTATTATATTTCAGGATGAGACGAAAAACTGTGACAGATTGTTTGAGAGATTGTTCCGAGTAAAAAATGTCATATAAACATATGGATTCTATTCTGTCAATATATATTTACATAGTTACAACACTTTTTAACAATTAAGTGCCGTTATAATAAAATCACGACAACAATTACGTATTTGCATCATAATGTAAGCATTAATTTGTAATCGTAAGTAAGCATTAAAACATTCTGAGAGAAAAAGTATAAGAAATGTATATGGCTAAACGCTAAAAGATGAGACGTTGGCTGCTAAAATTTCTAGAACTTCCGTTAATCTTTAAAGATGTTTTGACTGTACAATAGCAGCAAAAAGTTGTCGAAATTAAAAAAAAAACATTTCTTACGTTTATACTGTTTCAAAAATCAAATAAATAAATCCGGATTATAAAAAGAATTAAAGTATCACAAAATAATATGGTTTTTACATATATATGTCTTTATAAAAGAAAATAGTTATAATTAATATTTTTTCTAATTTATAACGAAAACTTTTGGTCATGAATGTCCCCTGAAATCAATTGCAAAAAACAAAGAAAACGAATAACTTACAGGAAGATTTTAAGTTACTATAAGTATTTTGTTATAATCAAGTTTTGCACAAATATTTATTAGAGTTTTGTTAATATATGTGAAAATTTTTATTTAGCGTGCCATGTTTTTTCCTTGTCAAATTTGTCAAAAAGTGCTACAATACGCGTTTCTATAAGAATCGATACAAATACTTTAAACTTAAATAATTTCCAAACCATTAAGAGAATTGTGCCCAGATTTTGCACAGATACTAAGAAAAAATAGTAAAACAGTCTACGATTTATGCTTTTATCAAGGTTTTGACATATGACACATACATTCTTAAGTATTCTTTCTAGAAAACAGTTCAGTAACTATTAAAATTTCAAAATTAATTTGGCACATTAGAATACGGTTAATGTCTCGAGGAAACTGTTACGCATGAAATGACAATTTATTGTTTTAAAGTAGCATGACGAAGAAATTAAGAAATATAAATGGAATATGCATTAAAAATAGAAATGAAGAATAAAGAGAAAAATGAGAAAGAGAGAGAGAGAGAGAGAGAGAGAGAAATAAGAAAAATTAGAAAAGAAAAAGCAAAGAGCAATATAAAAATAAATAAAGAAAAATAATAAATCTCCAATAAATCATGAATGGACCGTTAAAATCAGCTGTTTCGAAGCTTTTTGGAAATTGCGTTATATTTACGATAATACATAACTTTTGCTTGAATAGGATGAGAACAAAAATTTTATTTGGATTGTTTTTGAAATCATTATATATTGATTTATCAGCTTTATCAGCTTATTTTACAGTCATCCTGCATAATATCAAACCATTATTATAAACAAAAGATTTTGGACTATGTCTATCATATTTACCATTATTACCATTATATTTATCGTTTTTACGACTCATAATAAAACAGAATAAAAATATTATATTGCTATAAATGCATATTTTTGATAGAAAGTAAGATGGATACATCAATCACATTAATCTCTTGAGAGAAGGGATTAATATTTCTATTCTTTAATCATACACAACATACGAAAAGTTAGCGAGCGCAAAGGCAGCAGATAAATTCAAAAGTCCAGACGCTCACCGTAGTATTTGCGAGAGAACTACTGTGTAGTAGCATGCTTTATTCAAAAGTACACTCTCAGAGAAGGTCGAGAAGCGCGAACTCGCTCATTCCACGCTCGATGCGCGTCGAGTCTTTTTCAATGAATACCGAAACTTTGCCTGAATATTCACAGCCGCCGCCGCCGTGCGATATTAGTTATACTTAATTCAGGCTACCGTGCCCGATGTGAGACTCTCTCGAAACGGAGGAGCGTATATACCGCGGGCGGTCCGCGGACGGGGTAAATCAGCGAGATATATCTCTTTAAAAGGAGCGGGATCCGCCGTCGGTGGCCCGGCCTCAAACGAGCGATCCCGCACGGCTTTTATTTGGGATCCATCGCGCGCGCCAACTTATATTTTCATTAGGCTTTCAGCTCGGATGGGCCCCGTAAAACGTTTCAGCTGTGCCTCGAGGCGGCTCGCGTTCGCGCGTCTCTCTCTCTCTCTCTCTCTCTCTCTCTCTCTCTCT
>NW_021853485.1:3265521-3280103 GCF_003651465.1 Formica exsecta
CTGAGAAAAAAATCTTTTACGAAGATTTTCATCCCAAAACTTTCACATCTCTTCAAGTATATCAATATCTTTCTTTTTCAAAAGATATAGGGACGAATTATAAATTATATAACAATATCAATCACAAACAATAGATATAAATTTTCTAAGATTTTCTCCTACAAGTTTTCTAAATTTTCAAAAATTTTATTTGGATTGTTTTTGAAATCATTATGTATTGATTTATCAGCTTAGTAATATAATTTTACAGTCATCCTGCATAATATCAAACCATTATTATAAACAAAAGATTTTGGACTATGTCTATCATATTTACCATTATATCTTATGTATTTATCGTTTTTACGACTCATAATAAAACAGAATAAAAATATTATATTGCTATAAATGCATATTTTTGATAGAAAGTAAGATGGATACATCAATCACATTAATCTCTTGAGAGAAGGGATTAATATTTCTATTCTTTAATCATACACAACATACGAAAAGTTAGCGAGCGCAAAGGCAGCAGATAAATTCAAAAGTCCAGACGCTCACCGTAGTATTTGCGAGAGAACTACTGTGTAGTAGCATGCTTTATTCAAAAGTACACTCTCAGAGAAGGTCGAGAAGCGCGAACTCGCTCATTCCACGCTCGATGCGCGTCGAGTCTTTTTCAATGAATACCGAAACTTTGCCTGAATATTCACAGCCGCCGCCGCCGTGCGATATTAGTTATACTTAATTCAGGCTACCGTGCCCGATGTGAGACTCTCTCGAAACGGAGGAGCGTATATACCGCGGGCGGTCCGCGGACGGGGTAAATCAGCGAGATATATCTCTTTAAAAGGAGCGGGATCCGCCGTCGGTGGCCCGGCCTCAAACGAGCGATCCCGCACGGCTTTTATTTGGGATCCATCGCGCGCGCCAACTTATATTTTCATTAGGCTTTCAGCTCGGATGGGCCCCGTAAAACGTTTCAGCTGTGCCTCGAGGCGGCTCGCGTTCGCGCGTCTCTCTCTCTCTCTCTCTCTCTCTCTCTCTCTCTCTCTCCCTCTCCTCTCTCTCTCTCTCTCTCTCTCTCTCTCTCTCTCTCTCTCTCTCTCTCTCTCTCTCTCTCTCTCTCTCTCTCTCTCTCTCTCTCTCTCTCTCTCTCTCTCTCTCTCTCTCTCTCTCTCTCTCTCTCTCTCTCTCTCTCTCTCTCTTTCTCTCTCTTCGTTTCGACGTTTTCTGCTCGACGCCCACGCCGCGTGCAGCTGCTCCAGACCGCGTATCGCACGAGGTGCGTGCGCCTGTACGAAATTCTTTTATTTCGATCTTGCACCTTTCTAAAGTACGCGCGCGTACGATTGCGAGCGCTTCCGTGAGCGATCAGGTGAAATGCGTAATAATACGCGAAAGCGAGAAAGAAACGATTCGATTTTCCTCGAGGCGAATGGATCCGGCTGGTGATTCATAGACACGTAAATCTCATTTGTAAGTGCACGCTTTATGATCGTCGACTATCTCCCTTTGAATCTGCCTCTTTCGATCTGATTGATATTGTGAGTGGATATAGAGCAGCGTGGTGGTTGACATAATAATATAATGCGTCCCGCTATCTCCGACTTGCGATATATAAGTATCTTGGGAGAGACTCAAAAGAATTTTCTACAGAGCCGAGCTATGAATAGATGGAATTATAAACAGGAAATTTAGACTTGATAATATTTAAAATACTGGCTATATCTTTTTACAATCCTTTCTTAATTTTTCTCTTTTTTTATCAGAGTGTAATATAAAGTTTTCAAAATTTAATGTATGTTATTTTAAAAATATCTCGCAAGCGCGCGGATATTTAATTTTTTTTTTAATAGCGGGTTTTTTAATAGCATAACATAAATTTTATTTCCATCAGATATATTTCCAGAATGAAAAAACACTATCTACAAAAGCATTTTATTGCAAGTAAAGCTATTTTCATTAATATTTAGCAGAATTTTTATAATGTGGGAATAAATAATACACGTATAATCTTAGAAAAAAGAATATCGTATAACTTTTCATCAATCGCGCTTTGAAAAATATATAAACTTATTATTAGTTAACATATAACTTATCTTAGTGCATCGAGGTAAATAATAATGTATAATTTATACGCAACGCGTGCATGCATAAATACTGTAGAGAGCATGCATCTACCCCCGTCTGCGCCGCCGGTGTGTTATAAACTAACACCGAAGTTAAATGAATTCGAAATGATCGATAAACTTTATCATTGATCAATTAAACTTTGTACCGTGTGAGTGACGGGCCTTGAGATAGACGCAAGAGGGTGGTAGATGGAAGGGGTGGTTTATTTAATGAACGCTAAATGCGGTGTCCCTGCCAGTCGACGTTGCCGTTCTATAAGACGGCGACGCGACGACGAAAACGACGAGAAGGTGTAACACGCATCTCGTCCTTGTTTTTCTCCTGTGTCTCTCTCTCTCTCTCTCTCTCTCTCTCTTATCTGAAAAATTTAAACTTCGTATACTGTTCTCTAGATGTGTTTTTAACGTGCTCAGCGAAGGCCTTTTCAGAGAAACTTGACTTCTCAATCACAGTGACAATATTTTTATAATGCATAAAAATTTATAATCACTCTGTCAATAACTTGCGAAAAAAGTTATAGTTATTTAATTAATTAAACACTATATGAGATTTTTCACATCTTCTTTGTGAATCCTTTAATTAATACAGAATTAAATCTTTAATTGGAAAAATATCGGGTTTTTAATTATTTTCATTCTTAATTGAAAATATAATTAAATTGCAAAATTCATAATAAAATCTTAATTTAAAAAAAAGTTAAATATCGCGAAAGGAAAGTAATGTTCAATCAAATTTTTGAATAAAGAGCAATTTATTTCATTTTATATAAAGATTCTAAAAACGCATTCTATATATTATAAATACTATAATATAAATAATATAATATTTCATGTCAAATCCTGCAACAAAAGCGAATAATTAAACGTGTCAAGTTCTCGACAGTTTTCCGGGCTAAACTAAACCAGATTTTCAATATACTCGCATGACAAGTCCCTCATTTACATTGACTGCCGACAAAACACAATCAAAATGTTTCACAAACTCATAATAACATTCAGCTGAAACACGATTAACGAGCGAAAATTTGCCTAACGCTTTTAATAGACCTGTAAATCATACAAATACACGCAATTCGAAATGACCAACGATATAAGTTTACACATTGTATTTATGTAAAAATGCGTACAAAAAATACAAGTGCTTAATAATTATGCTTAAAAAATTCTGACCGATCATATTTAATATCGCTTTCTTTGAAACGGTTATCGCGAAAATGTAGAGGGGCATTATTAATGTCATTATAATTTCTAAAGCTTGCTTGTTAATTAAATATATTATCGATACACTATATACGCCGGATTGCATATTAATTTCCGCGTTCTACATACACACATATACTTACGGCCGCAATGCGGAAACGTAATATAGTTAAGAACGAGCGCTATGGAAACATCGCATATGCGATACATCTGCGCAAATGCACGCCAAACACGCGTGAATAAATTGGGTAAATTCGCCACTCTTGTTTACCCGCGCTGACGCGGTAGGTGGATGGGTAGGTAGGTAGGTAGGTTGGTAGGTCTTGGTAGGCCTCGATAGAGACGTAAACTCGAATTAGACCTGACTACCAGCGCGCCTCGGAGCTTTTCCCTCGCGTGCGCTCAAGCGATATTCCATGCCCTATCCAAACTTGCGGCGAAACCGCACTTAACACGCGCGTATGTTGTACATAGCTTTCCTCCTGCCGCTATCATCTTACATCCTATGCAGAAACGTAATAACGGGAATGATAATTCTACGAAAAGTATTCGCGCGAATGTAGTAAGAGTGTTTATCGCGAGACGCAATATAAAACAATGAATTTTTCAAAAAGAATCCATTGTATTCAGCCAAAATGTTCAACCTAAAAACGACCATATACATTTCTTCTTCTTCTGCTTCTAATATATAACTATGGAATAATGGTAGCTATTTATCATAGTGACATATAAGCTTTTGTACATTTTTGTACCGGAAAACTGATGATATTTTCTATTTCCAACCTAAAGTCTTCTATTACCTAAAAGGTTGCAACGCCCAAAAAATAATTTTTTTTATATAAAGATTCTAAAAACGCATTCTATATATTATAAATACTATAATATAAATAATATAATATTTCATGTCAAATCCTGCAACAAAAGCGAATAATTAAACGTGTCAAGTTCTCGACAGTTTTCCGGGCTAAACTAAACCAGATTTTCAATATACTCGCATGACAAGTCCCTCATTTACATTGACTGCCGACAAAACACAATCAAAATGTTTCACAAACTCATAATAACATTCAGCTGAAACACGATTAACGAGCGAAAATTTGCCTAACGCTTTTAATAGACCTGTAAATCATACAAATACACGCAATTCGAAATGACCAACGATATAAGTTTACACATTGTATTTATGTAAAAATGCGTACAAAAAATACAAGTGCTTAATAATTATGCTTAAAAAATTCTGACCGATCATATTTAATATCGCTTTCTTTGAAACGGTTATCGCGAAAATGTAGAGGGGCATTATTAATGTCATTATAATTTCTAAAGCTTGCTTGTTAATTAAATATATTATCGATACACTATATACGCCGGATTGCATATTAATTTCCGCGTTCTACATACACACATATACTTACGGCCGCAATGCGGAAACGTAATATAGTTAAGAACGAGCGCTATGGAAACATCGCATATGCGATACATCTGCGCAAATGCACGCCAAACACGCGTGAATAAATTGGGTAAATTCGCCACTCTTGTTTACCCGCGCTGACGCGGTAGGTGGATGGGTAGGTAGGTAGGTAGGTTGGTAGGTCTTGGTAGGCCTCGATAGAGACGTAAACTCGAATTAGACCTGACTACCAGCGCGCCTCGGAGCTTTTCCCTCGCGTGCGCTCAAGCGATATTCCATGCCCTATCCAAACTTGCGGCGAAACCGCACTTAACACGCGCGTATGTTGTACATAGCTTTCCTCCTGCCGCTATCATCTTACATCCTATGCAGAAACGTAATAACGGGAATGATAATTCTACGAAAAGTATTCGCGCGAATGTAGTAAGAGTGTTTATCGCGAGACGCAATATAAAACAATGAATTTTTCAAAAAGAATCTATTGTATTCAGCCAAAATGTTCAACCTAAAAACGACCATATACATTTCTTCTTCTTCTGCTTCTAATATATAACTATGGAATAATGGTAGCTATTTATCATAGTGACATATAAGCTTTTGTACATTTTTGTACCGGAAAACTGATGATATTTTCTATTTCCAACCTAAAGTCTTCTATTACCTAAAAGGTTGCAACGCCCAAAAAATAATTTTTTACGTTTGCAAATGGCACAGTAGGTGACTTTCAAAGAAAGAATCCATTGCGTGAACACGTATCCTCATAAATGGTCACTTTTCATTCTTGTTTTTCTCGCCATCTATGAAGTATCGGTGTCGCACAAGTAAATAATATAAAAAAATAATTTATACTTCTATAAAATTTTAGATAGTTTTATCTTGTATCGTATTACGCATATAGCGCACAATATATTTTCTTAAATTATTAAACACAAACTGTGGATGAGAATGCTTGTTCACAAGAAGGTGTATTAATATATTTACTTTCGGAGTATAAAAGATAACATTTTTTGCAGCCGGTGTAAATTAAGGCAATGATGCCGTAGTTTCGCTTGTTCCTTGTATAAATTTTTTGATTATAATCGATGACTGTGATACAAATATTGATAAATTTTAATCCGTCCTTATCATTTGTATCGCGATAAAAGCGCACGACAATAAATTAATGCTCATAGATCTTATCACAATAAAAATATCATAAGTTTCATCTCGTTTCGAACGAAGGGTATGTGTAGTTGCACGACGCGCGATGCCGGTTTCTACAAAAAACGTTCATAAAGATACGTATTTATGATTAATTCCCTTAAGGTTGTGATACAAATATTGATAAATTTTAATCCGTCCTTATCATTTGTATCGCGATAAAAGCGCACGACAATAAATTAATGCTCATAGATCTTATCACAATAAAAATATCATAAGTTTCATCTCGTTTCGAACGGAGGGTATGTGTAGTTGCACGACGCGCGATGCCGGTTTCTACAAAACGTTCATAAAGATACGTATTTATGATTAATTCCCTTAAGGTTTTCATCGGCTCGATGAAGAAGTTTATCGCGGCAACCGTTTCGCTTATTTATGCGCAGATTTACGTATGCAGATATCGCGAACGACGATCGGCTTTCGGCTTACTAGTAATTTACGTCGCGGAAAATAAACGAAAGTGCGTGAAAGGGAAATTCGAGGCCAGGAGAAAAAAAAGGGATTTCTAATTGTCGCGAGAGCGCGCCGTTCCCTTCCGAAAATAAATATGTTTGGTCGGATCGTATCTCCACGTTCGTACGATATTATTCCTGGCATTTGAACGCATTCGTGCAATTATATGCATTTTATTCGAGGCGCTGGGGAGCACTTTGGTACGCGTATCGCTCGATCTGCTTCACCATTCGGCTCGTCTGCCTCACCATGTCCGCGTTCACTATAGAAATAAAGAGGAAGAAAGAGAGAGAAAGAGGGAGAAAGAGAGAGAGAGAGAGAGAGAGAGAGAGAAGAGCCAGGGATTGCAGAAGGAAAAATACGACGTACAAATGAAACAGCACGACTGGGAAAATATAGCGAACAAGGTGTAAATTCTGTAAAAAGCAAAGTAAAAGGCGCCGGCAATCTGACGACAGACCGCAGGTAACAGTGGATCATGTCGATAATAAAATCTCTTTTGCTCGCTATAATTGTCATTAATTAAAGACGTACCTCACTTTTCGCGGCTTAAGCATTCCAATTAATGCTGTCATTGAAATTTATTAAGTATTATCAATATCCTGTAGTATTACATTTACATGCAGATACTATGCTAGTAACAGTGATTTTAATTTGATGATATCATTTATCTATAATATTATTCTGTACCTTGCATCTCTCATTCATCATTTTATTCTTCGACAACGTCGAAACTCATTAAATGGATTCAAAATTTCAATTGCTAGCAATTGAATTTTTCACTAAAAATTTAAAATTATTTTTTAAAGATTTTATTAAAATTTACTAGCAAAATTTTACGGCGGAGTCTTGAGGAGCGCTGTGACGTGGCATTTGCGCAGGTGTGCGATGTCGCCTTCCTCGATCGTTCGTGTGCGTATACGCATGTATACGCGTGTCTGCGTGCGGGACGGGGCCTCATATAATATCCGAGGCGTTAGGGCGTCCGGTGGTACCGGTGTCGGTATGTCGCCCGGGCGTAGGCGTACGTTTTATATTCATCGCGAAGGTATCATTTTCACGGGAAGTTTGAGAAAAATGCGTGCGCGCGCACGCTCGTGCACACAGCCGAATAAATAATGTCGCGGCGTTAAACTCTTATCCGAGGTCGCCGGTCGGTGCGCATAAATAAGACTCGCGTGTAGGTACACTGCCTTTTCCTGTTCGCCTTTTCTCCTTCTCTCTCGCTTCCTCGCAGTCGCCAGATTGACCTCTCTGTCACTTTGGATTTACCTTCTCGCCACGTATGTAAAGACAGCTATTTCGAAGATGTGAGAAATCATTGCTTCGCGACTGCCAAGCAATAACATTATCATGATAAAAAAAATTATCATGATATTCATATTTCAAGATCTAAATTGCAAAAATTAAGAAAAAAGCGAGCCGGAATATTTTGACGATTTAAAAAAACGTTGTAATGAATATGTTACTTTTTAGCAACAAAGACAGTCTTTTTATGAAGAGCTAAATTTTTGTAGACCGGCGTTTTGTAAAGAGCCTTTAGATTTCTTTTTGTTAAAAGGATGAATTTTTAGAAACAGCCATGCGCCCCAAATGCATAAAAATAATATGATAGTTATAATTCCTTCGCTCTATATTGTTCTTTGCTAAATTATTTTTTTAAATAGAATCCTTTACAATTTGGCCAAATATAATTATATAAAAGGAGAACACTAGGCTTTATAAATATTTAAAAAATTATACATGAGAGAGAGAAACAGATTTTCTGCTGTCACTTTTCTTCTCTTGTTATACATTTCCCGAAAACCGGAATCGCATGCGCTACAACTGGCATCTATTTCTGTTCTCGACTTCCGACTGTCAGAAAAAATAATCTCCTGAAGAATATGTCCACCTTTTTGAATAAATATGCCAGGCTGAAGAGCCTTCTGGATTATTCGTTCGACGAATATCTAACTCCTTACGGCCAAAATGCCAAGAGAATGTCCCTGTTTTTAGAGTGCAAGCTGGGTTTTCACTAGGGATTCTCAGATTTATGACGGCCAGCTCTCTCAACCTCGCCTTATTTTTAACCTTTCGCCCACTAACGAACCTTATCTGCCGGCTGCATTTCTCTGAGCAGCGATAGACAAAAGGAAAACGTCTTGTTCGTAGGTCCCCATAACTTAAGGGCCTGTCTGATTCCCATATGCGCGACCGGCTATTATGTCTCTGAAATTTTTACACGATATGTTACTTTTGCACTATACTAAAAAGTAATGAAGAACTTTTCGATAAAATAGCTATTATATTTCATGTTAAATATTTAGAGTTACTGAGCTTGTAATAATCAGTTTTTGCTTGAAAAGATAATGTAATTAATTGCGCAGATTATTAATTATTGTCGTTGAAAATAAAATTAGAATATATGATGTGCAACATTTTAATTAATAATATTTTATATAATATAAAATATTAATTATTATATAAAATATTATAAATTTCTTACTTTATCACTTATTCAAGATAAGACACAATAGATTTAAATGAAAAAGAAAAATCGGATTCTTTCTTTTTTTCAAAATCTCACTTTTATTCATTTATATCTAGTTTTTATCAATTAAACATTGTGGGCATAAAACTCATTCGGTTTATGTGTACTATTTTATAATTTATCCCAATCATACAACAGCTTCTGATACTAACCGATTTTTTCCGATCAGTAATTATTTATACTGAGAAGAGATGCCAAAAGTAGCATGTGCACAATTTTATTGAAGTGCGCGTTACGATATTGTGATTAGTGCGATGGACCGTGCCGATCTGTATCGGATAATGCGAATCAACCTTAAGGCGTTCCGATAGAAGGGAAGCACCTCGGGATGTTGACATGTATAATGCAATTAGGAGACCGCGGTCTTGAACAGAGCCCTGCACAGCCAGGGGAAGACGTTGTTTGAGTTAGGATAAGGAGAAATCGATCGTACCCTCATTAGCCAATAATCGTAATTAGTAATCTACGCCGTTATACGCTTCGGGCAGTCGGTTTTCCCTCGCCCGCATCATGAAGCTAAATGATTGTGCGATGTCCCTCAAGACTTGAATGGGAATATTTTTTTTTTTTTTGATAAAATTCGCAGCGCGTAATAACGTGAGCCTAATCAAAGGACATAACGGTTTTTTCATTAAAAAGTAAATGAGAAAGTGAGACAAACACTGATTCTTTTATGTATATAGCGTTTAATAAGAGAAGTAAGAGAGCGATTGATAAATAAATAAAAATTAAAAAATATATATCTAGAAGTGTCTATCTCTTCTTTGAGGATCCGGAAATTTAAACTGGATTCCGTCAAAAAAATAAGATAATAACGTTGACGGTCAATATTAAACCTGAAAATATTTTACGGTTGAGGCACACATTATATCTGCTTTCAATATGCATGAAGTAAGAAAAAACTTTTTCCTTCTTTTTTTACCTTGATTTTACTTAAAAATCATAGATCGTGATGGAATCAACGTTGCGTATAAAAGATCAATTCACCGGAGCGAAACAGTTTTGAGACAGTTATGCGTCCCCGAAACTAATGTACCGTTACGAAAATTAATTATAAATTTACGGCAATAATGAAAGTTTTTCTCGTTAAATATGCCACGTCATAATACCTACTTTACGCTTCACTGCCATTAGAAATATAGGTAGATACATATGTACAATATATCAGTTACACATAAAAATATTTTATTAATTATTTATTTTAATTTCACACAAAAATAATTTATGTAAATATGTATATAAATAAATAGTGATTGAATCTTTCCAAAAAGGCAGCAAAATAAATCGCGTAAAGGAAAATGATACTTTTCATACATAAAAAATTCTGATAAATGATAAGTTTTATTCTGATAGACATATTAAATGATATAAAAAATTACCGATGCTGAAATTATTATGTGATTATTAATAAAGACTAATTATCGGGGCAGCGGTTATAATTTATACTACAACATACTCAGACAAAAATGTCGTCTTTCCACCGTAACAATCTTCAACCCCAACTTGCAAGGAAAACGCGCCATTCTTCACTCATCCGCGGAAACAAATGTTTAAATTCAAGAGAAGTTAATTAAAACTAAGCGTAATTATAGCGGCGCCGCTATGTAAACTGACGAGGTGGACGGGCGGAAAGAATGACGAGGAGGGGACGGTTGCCCTCCGCCGAGCGGAGATGAGAAGCTATTTTGCTGCTCTTGGATATCGTGTCCTTGTGAAAGACTCTATTGTAATAATGAGCAAGGAAGGAGCGAAGAGAAAAAAAAGTTTCCCCGGAGGAAATTCATCCGTTCCTTAAAATTGATTGTCATCGAGCCGCCATTAAATGTTTCATGTGTTCACGCAAAGTTTTAGTTGTTCGTCTTCGATGATATATTTTGTAATTTCCTGTTTGTCTCAATATGTATATTTTTATCGATTCCATCAAATCTCGATTTTAATATTTTTGCTATAAAGGAGAGGTGATATATTGCCACGTAGCAATTTTTTCATCACGATTTCATCTCAAGTGAATACTGTATATTAGTATGCGTGCGAAAATAATTATTTATTTAAAGGAAGTTTCAGACAATCTATAATTCACGATCCAAAATTCTGGATTTAAATATATTTATAATTTTGTATATATGTATTAGAATAGACGACACATATAATTATAAATAAAGTTCTGTCACAAATTATAGATCGTCTCTCTAAAGCGGGTTTAAGACTGAAATACCATAAAGAGAGATTCAGCATTACTGTCTTTATTAGCAGAGGAAGTATTCTTGGCATTTGTTCTTGTACCAAATCGAGAGAGAGAGACGATCCGTATATTACGAGCATGCAAACAAAGGAAATGCAGCATGATATATAAGCTCATAGCCAGAAATAATCGCGATGAGCCGAGAACGTGGTAGTCCGAGAATACAATTCGCTTGAATAAAAATCGTTCCAACCGGTTATTATTGGTGTCCCTTGTATCCGGATTCAGCCGTTAATTTCCATCAAGTGACATGACTTCTCTACCGTTTAATCCCGGAGTTAACTCCGTCTAATTGCGAGCGTGTTATTAATATTCTTGGCACGTGCGTTTTCCCGTGTGTGTCTCCGCAACGCCGTCTAATTATTCTCCGAAATTATCGTTCGGCTCGCGCGCGCGGGCGAGCGCTCTATGTCCAGTCATGACAAATTCGGTGCCGTCTCCATCCCGTAAGTCCAACGGTGTGCCATTATTTCGAAACCAACTAACTCGTCTGGCGTGGACTTAAATGGGCTCGGACAATCGGCGGACCATTAGGTTAGAGCCCGCGCCATTAAAATCAGACACCCTCGAACTGTAGCTGCCGTCCAGACCGGGCCAGACGTAATGCTAAACTCGTTACCAAAATTTTGGGAGCTAACGCGTTCACCCACCCATGAGGAAGAAGTGCTCTTATGGACGAAGGGGACGTGTAACGTAACGCGGTAACGCGGAACACCAAAGAAAATCCTGCAATCGTTATAATTTCACTGGATATATCCCATTTTTACATTACGATAACATCAGAGTAAAAGGATAAAAAGAGAGAACATATAGTTCCTTTTTCTTATTTTAAAGCTGATATGCAAGACAAAATCTTTTTTTCAAAAAACCATCTCTTCTCAATAAACTCAAGCTAAATATTCTCGAACAAATTATCGTTGCTTTCGAATTATATGTGTACCGAAGCATATTAGATTCTCTGAACGCAGCATTTTATACAGACTCTCGAGATGCGAGAGGAATAACGTTGCAACGCGGTAATGAAAGCGAGAGACAGAGAAAGAGTAAGACGCGAAAATACTGGCAGAGTAAAGCTGGAAAGGAATAGCACAAGGGTGGGAGAGTGTATAGTGGGTATAGGAGCATTACGGACATTAGATTGGGACACGAGCGCAATAAACCTATCTGTATAATCTGCCCTGCAGGAATTAACAGCCCTCTGAAGGTAGCCACTAACGAAGTAATTCACTGGATGAACGTGGAGGTTGAAGGGGAGAAAGGGAGAGAGAAAGAAAGGGAGAGACGGGCACATGAGAGGAAAAAGAGAGAGAGAGAGAAATAGACTGAGTTGGCGCGGGGGTGTAAGGACCAACCCCACGTATATAGGATGCTCCAAAATTGAGATTTAGATCGAATCACGGTAAAGCAGCTACCTTTTGCGCTGCAGGAACTGACAATGGACGGTAAATAATTGCCGAGGAAGAGAAAGAAGATATTTCTACGATGAACCGCACACAGGAGCGTTTTTACGATCATGCGTACGCATTATCGAGCCCTTCTATCGCGAATTTTTATCATCGGAAATATGATACGCCGTATGGCAGAACGCATCGAATTTTCCGATGAGAGAATAAAACTGTTTCTCTGTGATTACATATTTATGAAGGAAACACATATACAAAGAGAAATAACTACACTTATAACTACACACGTAAAATAATTTCAAGTTTTTTATCATTTCTATTCACAAGTCAGAGAAATAAGAAAGACCGCGCGACATGATGACTTGAACACTTTTTAAAACTGCTGCATCTAAAAAAATATACACACACATAAAAATATATATATATATTTTCTTTTTGCATAATGGAACATTTCTCATATAATCATTAATATAATATGATCATTATATTTGAAACACAGTGTATCATGTCTGCATTGTAACAGGAGAGCGGGAACGTAGAAATAATAGCGATGGGATGGTGGAAATGTGGATAATTGCTGACTTAGGGCCTGCCATTTCCCTCATAGACTTACAACCAAATCGATGCCTTGCCAGGCCCCCGGCGAGCCACAATTTATTTATGTCGATAGTTTCTTGATTTGTCGACTCCTGCCGCTCATTTATATCTTCGCGAAGCACTCGTAGAGATATTTCTCTACGCGGAACATGCGCTACTAACACGCGCGATGGACAGATTCGAACTTTCTTGGAGAAGTTGGAGCAGAAAGATAATATGTGTCTCTGTTTCTCTCTTTATCTCTCTCGTTTCTCTACCTCTACCTTGAAGACATAATTTACATGAAGGATAAGCCAAAAGCGCATTAATTGCTCTCTCTCTCTCTCTCTCCCTTTCTCTCTCTCTCTCACTTAAAAAAATATTTAAACACATTTTTATAAATCTCGGGCCGACTTCTCTTCTATAAATTCTTTTCTAAATCTTAAATTGTAATTTTTATAACGTATATATTGATACGCTAAATGCGATGCATCTTTCGTATTTTATAAATCATTATATTGTATTATTGAACAGAGCAATTTCAATATAAACATATAGTTGAGAATTTAAAATAGTAATCTGTACCAGATATCAGATAATTCTTCGTTTCTCTTTCAATCTTGAATCCAATGTTTCAAAATAAAGCTTGAGCTACCTCGTGCGACGAATAAATATCTGCGGACAGAGAAAGTTCCGTAAAGTTAGATAAGTATTTATGCTGTATATGTTACGATGCCGGTTATCTTCTCTCGAGTATCCATCATCTTACGACGGCCTGAGTCGGAAACAGAAATAAACACAAGCGTGACAAGCGGTAGCTATAATAGTCAGCGAGAAGGGGTTACGGCATGCTAAAAGCTATCAGTTACACGACGAACTAGACGTGTCAACACGGTATCTTAATTGATTATTATGACAGAACTAAATCTAAGAGTTATTCTAGCTTTGCACTCATTAGTCATTTTACAAAAGGACAACTGTTGACCGAGCCTAGCATCGGAACGGAAAGTTACTCGCACGGTCTATAGGTATACATTAACGCGTTAGTATAAATTATAGTGTATTTTATAAACTATTATAATTATAATTAAATTTATAATTGGATTTTACGAAAAAGAGAAATATATTTAATTCTTTTAAATTAAAAGATACGCGCTTTTATATTCGTAGCGATATATATTATATTTAATATTTATCATATATCTTGTCATGGATTTTAAATGTTGATATAAAAAATTTGAGTAAACTAGGGAAGATGGATATATCTGAAAGAATAAAACAAAGATAACAAGATGCGATCTCGATCTTGGCGATAAAAGATACAGCTGTGCGCTTCCAATTTAAATTTCATTGAGTTTACGGCTCGCGCATTTCGTTTAGTTTTATTTACTATAATTAATTTTTCAATCGGGGGGAACGAAGCGGCCTTTTACGATGCTGTGGATTAGCG
>NW_021853485.1:3280284-3299187 GCF_003651465.1 Formica exsecta
CGTCGTGCAGCTAATAGAAAGAGGCTCAATGTCCGGGGCTACGTTAAGGTTCACATGAGTTTACGACCGACGCGAGTTTGCTCTTATTG
This sequence comes from Formica exsecta, assembly GCF_003651465.1. NCBI lineage: Eukaryota > Metazoa > Arthropoda > Insecta > Hymenoptera > Formicidae > Formica > Formica exsecta. The sequence goes on from NW_021853485.1 coordinate 3,280,374, forward strand.
GCGAACCCTTCTCTGTACGCTCCTCGTAACACTTCAACTTTACAAATCGCGATAAAGGCGGACGTTACGCCTCGGTAATGTAAAGATCGGGTTTACGGACTTTGGCGATGCTTTACGGCCTCGCCGGATTGCGTGAAAAAGTCTACAGCGATGGCGATATGAAGATATTACCCACGATGGCAGTATCATGACGGAAGTATTATAAAGTCAGTGAAAGTGAGACTCGTAAATTTATTCGACACGATGGTATTCCTATTACGAAGACGAGTGTAGGAAGTGACTGAAAAAAAAAAAACAAGATCCGCGCTTGCCCGAAGCGCTTTTAAATATTAAAATTTTGTTTTTTAACACTTTGATTTTAATATTCATTGTGGCTCAACGGCAAAACAGTGCGATGATGCTCACAACAAGTTTCGAATATTTTGATAAAGCTGTGTGATCTTACCGCGCGCGCGCGCGATTATTATATATCATTATAATTAATAAATAATGCATGTATAATACAGTAGAATTTTATCTGTATTATATATATATATATACATACATCTGTGTGTAGATATTAATATATTATAAAATAATTAAAGAAGCATACTCGTTTGAACCTTCAAACAATGAGTACATTTTCAAGATTTTTTTGCAGCGCAACGATTTGATAAAAAATTTTTTTTTTACAATATTGATACAATGTTATTAAGTACTTTAATAAAGAAAAGCTTGTATTTTTTATTTCAAATATGATCTACGAACATTTTGCACACCGTGCAGCCACCTAAAATTTGGAGGGGCTCTGCAAATAATCCCATAACTTTAAAAAAAAATTTTTTGTTAAGTTGAAAATTTTTATTTAAGTAGTTAATAATATTGTATTAATATTGTAAAAAAATTAAAAATTTTTATCAAGTTGTTGCGCTACAAAAAAATCTATGTACTCATTTTCCGAAGTTTTAAACAGGTATGCCCCCTTAAATCACAATGTGTGTTTTAATGCATACATATTTAAGCGATGTGGATGTCAATTAACTTATCATTATTCTAAAATTTTTATCTTTAGTTTGATCATACTTATACTTGTCAAGTGTGTTATGCAATTTCAATGTGCGCCGATAATGCTATTATATGCAAGATAGAAAGATATATATTATCTCGTAAGGCACTTGGCATGGAATGTAAAAAAAAACCACTTACATACCACTTACATGGCTTATTGATTTATAGTATTGGAAACAAGCAACCATTAAATCTCGTCAAAAAAAAAAAAAAAGGAAGCACTTGAGTATAAAAAGCTTTAGACAGATGACATTATACATACCCTGTACGCAGCAAGCCATATTTTATAAAAATATTATTCTCCAGAGATCACTGTCGTCAAGATGGTAGACCGTGACATCCCGTTTTTATATCTGCTCATTTTTTACATAATATACTCCCCGCTAGTACATTTTTTTTCTAACCAGACAAAGCTTAATATAATATTTTAGAATAGGAGGATCTATAGGAGGTCTTAAATTTCGCTGAGTCATTCGATGTTCGCAAGGTCAACGGTTTTTTTTTTTCCCTTTTTTTTACGTTGGCATACTTTCCCCAAAACCGGAAAGAATCGTCGACCGAACTACCGTGACCAGATGCAATCCCGATAAAATTCCACATTTACTTTCGAATCTCTAACACTTCTTGCGATTAACCTCTCGTGGTTAACTCGCGTAAGTTTCGTCACAAATAAGAAATCCGCATTAATTTTCAAATTTAATTTCATCGTAAACAAGTATATAAACTAGTATCGAATTGATTTACGACTTTATGAATTTACTGTTCGTCGCAATTAAAAGGAACGAATCAAAAAAGCTTGACGATACTTGGAAATCTCGTTGGGTAATAGAATAGCTTATTAAAAATTTAATGCGCCTCCATATACGCAACGGATAAAATATTTCTACGATTAAATCAAATTTATATGAGAAACATTCGTAATATCTTAAATAAGAGAATATACTCCCAACGTCTTCTAAAATGATTATTTCATAAGTTTATATGCCCGAGATGTAATTGCATAATATATATCGCAATCCATGATCCAACATACCTTGAAGAAATATACCTCTCGTTCGATCTCTTTCGAATTATTATTTCTTCGCTTATCTCAACGATAAAAATAGCGTAAACTGTATCATATTTCAGTTCATCCTTCTCGGCGTTTCACAGTGTGCCAAGCCGATGTCAGAAATGACGATACTATCGATCACTCGTTGCAGCTGTAAGACTTCATTGCATGCGCGTGCGACAGTTTCTTAGCGAACGGCTGCGTTTAATTAAAGAGAATATACTCTTATTTGCATAAAATATATGCATCGGAGTTGTCCCTGCGAAGGGAATAGTCTAAGTGGAGATACAGTAGGCAGCTATAATATAAAAACGGCGCACGGCGTATTTGGGGGGGGGGAGGAGGGGAGGGAGATAGATGGAAAGATGCGGCATCGAAGAGGGATATCGAGCGAACGAGAGCGAGAGTTAGAGGAAGAGAGATGGAGACAGATTCATCTTGAAATTGTATCGGCATCTGTATGGCCATTAGCATACTGGAACTGACGTATCTCCAAATGTTCTCATTAGCCGAAATTCATGGGCGGCTTCATCGCCCGGGGGCCGTGGAGAGGTCTTTCCACATACTTACCGACCTACAGGCTTGTTCAAGACTGACCCGAGCAGTTTCGTAAGGTTAATCTGGTAACTAACCTGACTTAACTCGCCGGGACAGGAATGTTAATAGCATCCGACTTATTGACGAACCTATGTTGAACTGCAAGCCATTGCGCGCGTCGCAATTACGTAATAAAGTCAGGTTACGGGCTCACGTAACATCGACATACATACACACACACACACACATATATATATATATATATCTCACATATACGACGTGATCGATTTATGAATGATTTCAATCCCGAATCAAATTTCTATGATTTACTAAACGACGAGATTCTTGTTAGATGTGTCTTAATATAATATAACTGCCGTTATAATTTTAGACACAAAACGTATCATATGTCGGCGTCTCTCATTAAAATTAATTATAGAGTTAGGAATGCTGATTATGTTATCGAAAGAGAGAAGATACTGCGAGACAGCGGTTGTTTTCAATGTAAAACACGCGCACGAACACGGAGAGTCGTAAATTATATTTCATTAAAATTCTAGTATCCCACTCTCTTCTCATGACACACCAGCATCTATGTAATAAACAATATGGTGATATGAAAATTATACTGCTTGAAACGTCTGTCGATTTGTTTTTTTTGAAGATATCATATTTCTGGAAAGACTATTATACGCATATATATTTCGTGTGAATTGTTAACATCGTAAACATTATGAATTATGAAACAAATAAGTATAATTAAATATTATGTTGTTCGATATCCGCTTATTATTTATGCGACAACTGTTTATCTGGTAGGGTGACTCGAACTGTGCATGACAAAAATTTGTATTATAAATACGTGGGATAAAAACATATAAGATAAAAACACATGTGATAAGTAATAATAATTATAATCAATTCTCACAATTTGCATTGTTAATACCCGAGAATAATCTGCGATTTTAATATAGGTATAAGATAAAAATTATAATAGATGTTACTATATATAGCAAAATATATACGGTCGAGAAAATAATAAAAAGATATAAATTATGGGGAAAGGGAAGGGGGAGGGCAAATCATGACCGCCAGATTATTGGCAGGTTCTGTCAACGAGGACTTATAGTTACGCGATTACAACCACGAGAGTTCTCAAAGCGAAGGAATGCCTTTATATGCAAATAAGTGGAGAGAAGACTACTGAAGGTTGGATATATTCGCGGTAGTCAGTAAGAATTTAGAATCCGATTCTTAGATATGACTATCGTCGATTGGCTATCCGTTGCTACCGTTAGTTCGGCTACCATTATTACCACGGATGATGATGACAGATGAAGTATTAATGATCGGCAACAAGCTCGGAGAAAGATCCATCAATGACAGACTCCGATAAACAGGCGTTAGGTAAGCTAAGCGATATCGATGATGACGCAAAATGTTATATGGCTGATGAAAAGAGATATCTTAAGCTTAAACAGTGGTCTACGAAAATTACAAGATTCAAGCGAAATACACTGTATATAGCTATTTTTTTTTCAATTTATATTATATTAATTTCTTCTACTCTAATACAGAATATTTGTACATCTTTCGAGATTTTTTCGAGATTGTTGCAGAGGCGGAAAATAAAAGATAGAGATTTTATTAATTTCCACCTCTAACACATTATATATTTCAATATAATTAAATTTTACTTTTGTTTAATTATGTCGAAGGAAAAAAAAAACCATATTCTTTTTTTAAGAATTCGAAGAAATACAGAAAATTATTTGTTATGAAGATTTATATTAAGATCACTTTGTATGAAAAATTTCCGTTACACTTACGACGCTATAAACTATTTTTGTCATTGAAATGTATTTTATAGGCCCATTTAGTAGTGGATATCAATAAGTCGCTTTAAAAAAAGCGCTAAACGCTCTCATCTAAATAATAACGCCCCAGTTTTAAATTAACTTTAACGGCCGTGCGTGACAAGAGAACGATTCCGTTTGAGTGCGAGCAGGAAGACCGTGGAAGCCTTCGGGGCCTTAGGCATAAATGCAGAGAACGAGCTGGCGCGTGATCTCACGCACGTATAAGAGCCGCAGTGACTCGCCGGAGTCACTCTGACTTAGGGCAGATCGGTGAGATGACTGCGAAACGACAACGAACCGGTGTGAAGCAGTATTCGTGCTTTATCCGCAGCTATAAGATGAGATATATGCATTAAATGCACGTCCGTTCGTTTGTCCGTCTCATACGTTCGCTATAGAATTGCTATAGTTTTTCTCGATGGACAACCGCGGGGACAAGAGATAAATCTGTCGCATTTATATTAGGACGGAACATTATTCTGAAAGTCTTCTTCTTCAGGAAACACATACTATTTTATTAAGTACATTTACTAAAAAATTAGTTTTTAAATTTTATATATACACTTATACACTATTAGATCGGCAACATAAAATATGCTTTAAAAAATTCAAAAAATTGGAATAATGATAGCATCTTTATATAGTTATCATAATCTTTATTAGACAGATATAAAAAAAAAATGATATCTTTGCTGTTAAGTTTGTATAAAAAAAAGTTCTCTTCGATAATCGCGTATCATGCATAATGAAAGATTCCATTCCAAGCGATTTGATACACATTAATAACGAAACGTGGAGAAAGAAAGACCGGGCAGAGGAAAAGAAATCGAAGTTGAAGTTGAAGTGGCGGCGACGAGGTTGCTTGATGAGAAGGTTAGTAGTTCGTCGACAGTCTACATCGCTCCCTAATATTTCGCGTCTATTGTAGGGTTTCATTGTTGTCCCTATATAGCGCTCCAACCTGACCCTTTCCGCCTAATCCGCGCGGCCAATCCGAATGGCAATCGTCGAGGAGAGATTGACAGTTTAAAATATGTATAATGGATCGGCGTATGGAGAAACCTCCCATACTCTCTAAGACCGTGTGGGGTCGCGGAACGGAGGGGAGACGTGGGGGCCCGCGATAACTACGATGCTTTTCCATCGACCTTCCACGTCGCCGATCGAACCGGGAGAACGGATTAAATTGGACGCCGTGAATTAATCGGCTTCTGTTTGAGTGAAATTGGGCGAGTGTTGTTAGGAAACATGAGCGCGCGTACTTCATTGTCCGCGCGATTTCGACCCACGGATCTCTTCAAATCATACGTGTATGTGCGTGACTGCGTCGACCCCTGCGACCTGCATATACGAATGTATTCATAGACGTATTCATCGGTAATCGGCCGCACACGGTATAAAGACATAAATTGAACTGTGCGTTCGAGATTCCTGTAATTACAGATACAGCAATACATACATACATACATACATACATACACACACACACACACATATATAATTTATACAAATATATTTCTTAAATTTTTAGAAATAAAAATTATAACTTGAAAGATCTTCTCTTTCAAATATATCTGAATAATAATGTTATCCAGAAAACTTTTTCATGTGGCAATTTAAAGAACTGTCGTATCACGGAACGCATTCTATGCACCGAGATTTTACTATAAACATCCATTTCTATTTCTGTTCAAATATAAATACTTGATTCTACATGTTTTCGTATCGGTATAATTTTTCGAAAGAAGTATCTGTGACTGAGTGAACGGCATGCGCGATTCTCGGCAGCTAAAATATTTCGCTATACAATCGTCGCGATGCGATTATGCCTATAATCCCGCGTGTTCGCCGTTCGTATTCCCTTCACGTTTTCGTTGTCTCTCGCGGACGTGGTAACGGTCAAACGGTGAAGCGTCCATTGGGTTTTTTCGATTTCAGGAACGTGGGTGTCGTGCTACTATCTTACGGTCGCTGAAGATCGAAGATACATTCCTAATGTTTATGCAATGCCGTTGGCAGGAGCATAGCATACGCGTAGCAGGAGGATTTTTTCGTCAGGAATAGGTATGCGATATCCAATCGCATCCGCGATTGGACGAGGAAGGAAAGGGAAAACGGTGGGCAATAACGCATAACTCTGACATATCAGATACGGATTCGCGAATGTCTACGAGAAAATTCCGTAACAGCGATTACCTTGCGCGATAAGGTACATTGCCAACCAACGTGGATGACAAAAATAGCCCGTGGTATTACGCTATACGAATAATATTGGTTCCCAATTTAAGAGACATTAAATTTTTTTTCCCCGGAAATAGAAATATGTTATTAAAATGCAATAAAGATAAGGCTCTCTTGGTAGTTTGAGAAAGGAAAGTTACAGGAAAAAAAAAATGTAAAGAAGTTTCATCAATATATGTATACATTTCCAAGATTTTATATTCTCCCATAAAAAGAAATATATTCGATATCTTTTTAAATCCTCATATGTATTAATCTGGCTATAATTGACGAGGCTACACACATATAGGTAAAGTACACGAATAATATTATAAGAATGTTGTCGATAATGTTACGAGTATACATGCACGATCTACACACACGTACGTACATACTCATCGCTCGCGGACAGCATATAAATTATATGGCAGCGCGTCGTAACCGAAAATTGAATTCATACATAGCTTAAGATAGGAAAAGTTAGTGCTTTAACTGAAAATGCCGATGGCCAATGAAAATGCTGTGTAAATGTAAATGTAAGTTCACGATTAAGAATATACGGCGCACCTTAAATTCGACCAGCGGACGGACACGCGTGGGTGGCAGTCTTGTGTAAACTGCTGACAACATATCTAGTTTGCAGAACATTTTATAACCCGGGCGATCCCTTACATATCTACATACACGCGCGTGCGTTGTACATGTCGCAGTCAAATTCGACCCGTGGTATCCCTCGTACAGGAGGGTGGAAATTTTATGATTGCTGCTCGTCCAATAACCTAGCGCTCTCTCCAGCCTCTCTCTCCCTTTCTCGCTTACTCAACATTCCATTTTCCATCTATTTCTCTCTTTTTCTATCTCTCTCTCTCTCTCTCTCTCACACACACACACCGCCTGGTAAAACTGCATACGTTGTGCTGTTTTTACGTCTCCTCTGGGTTTTCTGTTCCCGTACGGTGTCATTACACACCTCATAAAGCAGAATACTATCGACCAGCAATATTTTCGCCAGAAACTCGATATTATTGACCACGCAAATCAATACCGTCCAAAGCTGGCATCTCGCACCTCGAAGCCCCGCAAACAATATTATTTTATAATATTTTATACGAACGAGAAGATTAATCATTGACAATGATCGAGCAGTCGCAAATAATTATAAAGAAAAATTATATTTTCCTCCTTGGAGAAAATCGAACAATATATACACCATAAAAAATTTTTAAATAAAATTATAAAAAAAATTTACGATATATGAATATATACACCTGGTACACATGTTTTTTCATTTTATGTAAAAACAGATAAACGTGATTTATGAGGAGAGGTAAGAAAACCCTATAGATATCGACAAGATATTATATCGTATGATATTAAAAGATCATAGTGCTAGATTGAAGAAACATATGCCTGAGAATTATGTGTATTTAGCAAGACCGTACGGATATCTTCATCATAGTCACGCGGAAAGGGCAGGTGATTATAAGGTCTTCATTGCTAATATTACGTAGGACGCGAACAACGCATTCTCCAGCAGTGGTTCTCCCCGTGTAGTAGACTCGTTACTTTGTCATTCAAGAAACTCGTTGCATATTGCTTTGGTAAACGCAACTACTTCTTTAAGATAAAATACCGTGAAGAAATATAAAATCTTTTATGTAAAAGTAATCGATTGCAATAGGGATGGCTTCTAGCTTCCTTATAAATTACTAATACTTTATTCGCGATAAAATATTGTATAATTGTAAGGGATAAATAAAAATTGCTCGTATTTCATATATTTTTCACATAATATATATATATATATATTTTTTTTTGTCAATTCGGTATTAATAAAAAAATTAAAAAAGTAAAATATAAAATTTACGCATTATTATAAATGTTATACATATAACACCTCGAGAATCGATTTTATTAGACAATAAACTAAGCAGTCAAAATTAGCCTTAATGATTGCATTTATCCAAGCAATCACTTGGACAAAAGTCAAATTTAATCAAACGGAAATCGGAGTTCGTTTGAGGAGCTCGTATCCGCACGTGAGAACCGATGGCGGAGAACCGTAACGGCGTATGCACGTGTAGCATAGGATAGTTCTGCTCGTTAGAGGTCAGGTGGGGGTGAGTTAGCGGATTAATAACGCCTGGCACGAGCCTAATCAGCTGGTGTAGAGTTCACAGCACGGACGGTTGGTGCTAGGTACCTGGTATCTATCCCGTTCTCTCGCTTCCTTCGACTCGTCTCCACTCTCTCTTCCTCCCTCACGTCCGTGGCAGTCGCGCGGACCCCCACAGAACCGTGCAGACCCCATAACAATATCATATTCGCCGGTTGCACACCGGGGCGGCCAACCTCCCCTGAGTTATTAACCTCTAAGGTTACCACAGCCACCCTCGCAGTGCCGACATAAGCCGCACTTAATTACCAGAAAAGCTTAACCTCCGCTTCTTAAGCCGCTCTCACACCGAGAGAAGCACGACTGATCCCAAAAATCTCCAAAAGTGATGAAAGTTTTTCCTTTCGAATATACAAAACGGTTATTTGTGTTATCAGCTAATTAAATTATATATAATCGACACTTTTTTGAAAAGTAAAATGAAGATAAGTGAAAAAGAAACTTCTTTTTTATTAAGAATCTTCGTAAAGACTTCGCAGTATCTTGTACCAGTATAGGTAATGGCTTAGAGAAGTTAATTAATAGCCGTGGCGACCAAAAGGTCACCGCAAGTTTACCTATACAGTAATGACGTTCGATAAAGCTTTGTGAGAAAGGGTCGAAAAGAAAAATGGTGATAGGACGTGTGTTTACACAAACACGAATTCCATGTACGGGTTTAGCGGGTATAGTGGTAGTATCCTGAGCGCCGCGGAGAGGTTCGCAACGTTGTTGAGTGCAATAAAGATACCCGTTTGGTCTGTAGCAGCGTGAAAGTCAGGGCCGGCGAAAACTTTAAATTGGAAAAGTTTCGGCTCTCTCGGGCGTCTCCGTTCGATGTTTGACTCGAATAAAGGTGCAGAATGTTAAAAAATAACCGCGCCCGTCCTGACCGGAGAAATATGCGGGAAACGCGGATGAAGATTTACGAATTTTTATATTTCACTCAGACGACGTACCTATCTTATTAACAGCTTTCTAATTACGCGGAAATAAGTTATCGGATTGGAATAACATAAATCGAAAACTTGTAAAGTGGCCTTCTTTTGAATTTGCATGTCTCATAATTTAATATGTTTATTCACAAGATTTGATATAGTTTAGTATAATCAATTAATATATTGAATATCTCTCTCTAAAATATATAATAAGAAATTAATATTTTTAACAAGAAGTAATAATAATTAATTATTAATAATTAATTTAATGAAAGGCTTAAACTAATAATAAAGTATTAATGTGTATTCGTAGACAGTAAAATAATAATTAACAAAAGGTGTTGTAATTAATAATTAAAATTGAGCGGATTAAAATCAGCCAATATTTTTCAAAATATCAATAATAAAGATAGATATTTAATTTTGTATAAGAAATAAAAAAAATACTGTATACGATATTGCATTATGCTTTTTTTAATACGAGTTGGCTGCGATTTATACACGTATAGAGATAAAAATCCTTTGAAGAAGTTTGCGTTTCTCAATAGTATCGTATAAGAAAATCTTGTTTCGAAGTTGTTCTTACATTAAATCACGATAACTGTCATCTATCTTACATTAGATTATCTTCTCTCTGCGCTTAGAAATACCGATATTTTCCTCAAATTAACTATTAAATATTAAATAATCCCGTGGACAAGGCTTGGGCCATGAAAATATTAGGGCAAGGAATATATTTGAATGTAGTTTTACACACACATAATACCCCAAGAATCTAAATTTTCTTCCTTATTTACAACATTATTTGTATAATATTATAATATAATAATATATATATATAATAATAATTTAAAAACATTTAAAGCAGAATCAAAATAAAGAATATAAATAAGAAGATAAATTGTCAGTGACATATGACAATCCAAGAATCTAGACTTTTTTTTATTTACAACATTATTTGTGTAATATTATAATGTAACATATAATAATAATTTAAAAACATTAAAAGCTGAATCAACGAAGAATATAAATGAGAAGATAAAAGGAGTAAACTTCGTCTACCGATACAAGTTGCGTTTCGTAATAGTCTCAGCATACGCGGTCTTGAACTATAGGTATATCGGGTAGGCGAAAGTAATAATCGTAAGTCATACGTTGAACGATCATAAATATTCGATATTAACGTAGATACGTAGAAATTAACATAACCGTTCGCATGCTACCGTCTCACCGTGGTATAGCCGCTTGCAACGGTAAGGGAGATCGTTTATATATTATTTTCTTGCATCGATCGCGCGGCGTGTGTATGTATGACTTCATGATTCTATAGGGGCTCGCAAATCAATCTTTATATCGTCGATACAAGTCGGACAGACTCACAATGTGCGCCTGTCGTCGACTACACAAAATAATAAGAATGTGACAGTTATCTTTATCGTTTATTAATAAATGAAATACATATATGATTGTTTTAAAGGCAGTGACTTTAATTATTTCAAACATTTATCACTTCGCTTTATTGATACATAAATAGTTAAATAAATATCAGTCAACATTTATTTTCGCTAAGCTTAATAATTATCTCTCTCGAATGCAAATGAAATTCTTAATACGATTAATTTTTTTAATATAAATGTGCGCATTCGCGTTGTATTGCACTTTTATAAATTTTAATAGTTTCACATAATAATTTGTAGGAAAAAAGAATATACGATAAATGCACCAATTATAAAAAAAGAAACTCCTTTTTTTTTTTTTTTGAAGTCGTTCGTACGCGAGTGTAACATCGATACTGGGAATAATGCAAGTTTCAAAGATCTCGTCTTTATTGGGAACCTTAACTGCATCGACGACGCTAAATACGGCTTAATGAGACCGGCTTGATTTTACGATTAAAGAAGTCTAAAGCGCGCATGTAACGTTACCTATCGATGCAACATTATGAAATCAACGATACGATGATAAACATGTTTTGCGTCAGTGGAATCAATGTTTATGAAGGTGATAAATGTCCGCCTCTGACGGTATATGAATTGCAAATAGACAAAGCCGTTAACAAATGCCATTGTATAAATCACTCCCGCGGGAATGGCTCGATATATTAAAAGCTATAGGTTTTCCAGAAACTCGGAAGAAAATCGATATAAAAGATGTACGACGATCCTGTTATCGCCATATTCGGTAATGATAAGTAAGGGTCATCATTAATAATGATTAATAATGATTTATTTATTTATGTGATCAACGGATCAATTATACAATTAGATGATAATTTATTTATCGCAACAAATTAACTCTTTCCATTAATATTGCAAGGTTTCTTACCTCTTGGCTAATAATTAATTTCATATTACGTGAATGCCCGCGAGGGACGAATGATCAATATATGAGCATTTATATTATTCCTCGTAATCGTGAAGATAGAAATCCTTCAATAAATCGCAGCGCGCATTTTCACATAAATTATGGAAATAACATCGGCGACACGACGTTGTAAATCAAAGAGTATGCGACCGATTAAAAATCACAATGCACGAGAACACGAATGTACGTATAAATCAAAGTAACATCGCGGCTCCTTTGCATGCCATTTCTATAAATTGATCCTGTAACGAGATTGAATGAATAGCTGTTGTTTCTAAGGTCGTCTTCTCTGAAAAAGATTTTATTTCCGCAGCGGAAGAGATTTAGGTCATAGATACACTTATCTGCTAAAAACAATTTTTCCAAGACAATATAATATTTAATATACATCGCACACATCGACTTTTAAATAAAATATAAATTTTAATCATTTATATATTTTATTTGCTAATGATGTGCATTTTTATTACATCCGTACATGCGTATGATTATAACTACTATTATTGAAACGGCCAAAATGCATTTGAGAGTAAATCTAATGCAACGTGTCGTGCAGTCTGGATGAGGGTATCGTAAGAGGGAAGTTAGTCCTTAATTTATTCGTCCACTCTCGTTGTCCAATGAACCGATGCAACGGCAATGCAATTATTATTAGCTTATTATTATATAATTGAACAGACTGCAGTTAATGAGGCCTCTTGAGACAGCTAGTCAAGCCGCATTGAAGAATCATCCATTTATTTGTGTCGAAGGTATAATTGACTAGAATTAGCTGGGATTGAAGATTCAGGATGCAATCTATAATGCACTCGCGATACATACAGTAGAATATTCTTCTCTTCGCGACGTTAAAAACATGCGTGTATAAATATGTATACTTATAAGTATACGCACAAAGGAAATACACAAATATGTGTGTTATGTCAATGACAATTGTCAATTTCATGCGCTTCTAAATTATTATCGGTTAAATGCAAATTATAGTTTAATCAGATATACTTGAGACTATCGTCATGCTTTAGCAAAACTGTACTTTAACTCTTTAAGGAAAAAAAAGGAAACATTATAGAGTGTGTCTTTCCTCAAGTAGCGCACATTGCGAAGAATGCACATTAGTTACTAACAAAAGAGCCGCCTGCAGAAAGGTTTTTGTCGATGCGATAAAAACGGCCAGAGATTCCGTTTCTAAGGCCCAATTACTCGTGTCATTACACTTCTGGATTCCAGAGACAAGTGCGAGGTAAGAGTTGGCACGACCCGATGTTTTTCACGAGGCGAGGCCTCTGCTTATGTAGAAGCGGTTTCAAATCTGGTTAGGCTTCTCAGTCGCGGATTTTGTAATCCATAAACGTCTCTCATATGGCGCGCGGCGCGTGCTCCAGTTCCATTTATGGCGAAAAACTGCAACTGTCCTTGCAGGTGATGTGTACGCGAGTACGTTGCGAGATAGGCGCGAGCGCGCGAACGTTTCTCTCATATCCATTATAGAAGGCATATAGTATCATAAACTGTTGTTAGAAATTGTAAACAGTTCCAATCAGGTTTCTTTCGTAAACATAATCACGAATTCTATATAAAGTCTTTTTTTAAAAATAAAAAGATTTTTAATATTTATATATTATTAATCTATAAAAAATATTATTGACAAATTATTTTATTATTATATTTTATATTAATTTCAATATAAATTGTGATGTAAAATAATGTATAAAAGAAAAATGTACATATATAACACACAATGTTGGTATATTTCAATTTAGACGTCACTCTCTAGATCGTATAATTAATATACAATCAATTTCCGTGTCTATATTAAACGTTATTGAAATATTTCTTAATAATTAACAGTTATATAGTTCATATAAAAATTATGAATAAAAATATTTAAATACAAATTAAAGACAAATATAATTTAGCATGCACTTTGCTTTCGCGCGTGTACGATACAATCATAATTCAATAAGAGACATGACATATAACGTAAGAAAATACCGGTGAGATATTAAGGCAAGGCAAGCCAATCTCGGAAGGCGAAAGTATTTAATTTGCGGGTAGGAAAGGGTTAATGAGCATGAAGGTGTAGTAGCGAAGATACACGTACGTCCTTTGGCAGAGATCCCTTCCTCCCGTATTCCCCCGCCCGTGGGAGAGTAAAAGTCACGCGGGGCGAAAAGGGGAAGAAGTTTGGTATATTGCTGAATTGAGGAAGGCGGTGTTACAAAGCGTCCCGTAAATCCGCGCCAGGTTCGACATTCGACATTCTCTCCGTTTTACTTCTCCCTTTCCATCCCCCTTCTCTCTCTCTCTCTCTCTCTCTCTCTCTTTCTCGGTCTTTTCCCCCTTTCTTCCACCTTCGGGCACAACAATCCGCACGGTATACGTTAAAGCATTAAAAATAATAGGTGGCGCACGGGAACGGGCGGCTTCAGCTCCCGAGTTTAGGAAGGAAGATTCTGTCCCGGCCGGTTCTGGACCCGCTCGAGGAGGCTTGGGAGTCGCGAAATTCCACGGAATCCTTCATGTTACGATCTCCTACGGTGAGTTATTATTTTAGAATCAAACAATATCCGTTCGCGTCGAGCGGCTTCGAATAAAGAAGAAAGGGAATCCAGTCGCCGCATTCGCGTACTGTCCAGAGCCTGTTAAAAGCCTGCGACTCTCTCGAGCATTGGCCGTTTGTAAAAGGGAAACACATTTTACACGGATGTGTTTAAATAACGCTGATATACTTACGTCGCATTCTTATCTCTTTCTATTACGATTACATGACATAATTAACATAACGATAATGTGACATTATTTTCAACCTAATTAATTAAAGTATGAAAGTCAGTATAAAATATCGTATCACGTTGATAATTAATTTAAAAGTTTATTATCATACGAAATATTATTTCAACGTTATTATATAAAATAAAGTAATCGCGCATACAAGTTCTTTGAAATTACTATCGTTTCAGAAAGCAGTTTCTTTTTTTTTACCGTATTCCCCCGCCCGTGGGAGAGTAAAAGTCACGCGGGGCGAAAAGGGGAAGAAGTTTGGTATATTGCTGAATTGAGGAAGGCGGTGTTACAAAGCGTCCCGTAAATCCGCGCCAGGTTCGACATTCGACATTCTCTCCGTTTTACTTCTCCCTTTCCATCCCCCTTCTCTCTCTCTCTCTCTCTCTCTCTCTCTTTCTCGGTCTTTTCCCCCTTTCTTCCACCTTCGGGCACAACAATCCGCACGGTATACGTTAAAGCATTAAAAATAATAGGTGGCGCACGGGAACGGGCGGCTTCAGCTCCCGAGTTTAGGAAGGAAGATTCTGTCCCGGCCGGTTCTGGACCCGCTCGAGGAGGCTTGGGAGTCGCGAAATTCCACGGAATCCTTCATGTTACGATCTCCTACGGTGAGTTATTATTTTAGAATCAAACAATATCCGTTCGCGTCGAGCGGCTTCGAATAAAGAAGAAAGGGAATCCAGTCGCCGCATTCGCGTACTGTCCAGAGCCTGTTAAAAGCCTGCGACTCTCTCGAGCATTGGCCGTTTGTAAAAGGGAAACACATTTTACACGGATGTGTTTAAATAACGCTGATATACTTACGTCGCATTCTTATCTCTTTCTATTACGATTACATGACATAATTAACATAACGATAATGTGACATTATTTTCAACCTAATTAATTAAAGTATGAAAGTCAGTATAAAATATCGTATCACGTTGATAATTAATTTAAAAGTTTATTATCATACGAAATATTATTTCAACGTTATTATATAAAATAAAGTAATCGCGCATACAAGTTCTTTGAAATTACTATCGTTTCAGAAAGCAGTTTCTTTTTTTTTATTAGTAAAAACTATGGATTTTTAAGACCCGCATCTGACGTTTTTACGTACAAATTACATCAAAGCGATGTCGCAAACAATGAGCCGTTTAGGGTCGCGAGATATATGCACATAAATCATAAAATACCGTTCCTTCAGCTGGCGAGGAGAAGGAAAAAGTAGGATATACGTTATGTATATATCGGGAGAGAGGAAAATTATATAACTCCTCGAACATGTGTATTGAAATTTACGATTGTCACTGCTAATACTAACGGTGCGCACAATGAATGTGTGTGTGTGTCGCGATTGCGACATGTGCAAGCACATACATCATCTTCTCCGTTGCTGGAAGAGCGGATTAATCTAATCCATTTAGTTATACACGCATTATAAGAGCCTCATTCTTGTTCTCTTCCACCTCTCTCGCTGCAGCGACTTACTTTAGTTACTCGATATTACGCAATCGCGATATATTATTCTATTTTTTAAATGAAAGTGTTTTTCCAATCTCTATATAAAAATCTTGGCTATTTTTCTACAAAGATACGATTCCTACAAGATCTTTGTAGGTCAAAAAGAATAACTAAAACTTTTTCATTTATCACTAATTATCATTATTTAGCAACGCTACAAATAATTTATTATTGATTCTTTTGTTTCCATTCTGAATAATTTAATCGGTCCTTCTCTTATCACCGCGATTTCAAAGGACAAAGCCGAATTATGGCTACTATCGTCGCTAAAGTGGCTAGTAGCCAACAGCTAATATGTCATCTCTGGCTGGCCCCCGGCTCTGCTCGAACAGTCGGAAAGAGCAACCCTCGGCCGCTTTAGCGGCACCGCGCGGACAGCGATAGCGGGCGGCGGAGACAGAGGTAGGAAGAGAGGCGAGATGAAAGAGAGGCGTAAGAGTGACGGAGAGAAAGAGAGAGAGAAAGGAGAGAAGAGGCGACAGAAACGGGAATGGGTGAACCGGGCTGTCGTTGGATCGGCCGGGCGGCGAATCCGGGGATACAAATGGGCAAAACACCGCTCTGTACGGATGCCGCGGAGCCGGTTGCAGGTGGCGCGACCGCCGATAAATATGTCAACCGGCAACACCACGGCAGCGTGGCGCACCGCGCCGAGGCTCGCTCGCAGCCTCCGGTGTCCACGGCATACCACGTCGTGTACCGCACGCCGCACCTCCCAATTCCTCTTCGGCACTTCGTGCCTCTCCTCTCCACTCTCCTTCCCGCACAGCCTCGCGTTTTCTCTCACTTCTAGTCTCTATTCATTTCTTCCTTTCCTTTCTCTCACTCTCTCCCGTTCTCTTTGTCGCTCTCGCCTTTTCTTTCCCTCTCTTCCTTTCCGTCTACCATCTCTCGTATCGACGGATCTCTCTCTCCCTCGTACGTCGCTGCCTCTATCTTTCTATAGCGACTCTCCGGGAAGATCGGATCCCGCGCTTTTATATTGTGCATTTGAATATTATGGAAATGTCGACGCTCTCGTGGACGCGCGGAATCGTATTGCCGTGCCTCTGCCATCCGAGCGGTAGTCCCGCGAGAAGCCGCGGGGGGAGGAAGGGGCGACCGAGAGGGACCGTCCGAGCGCGGGAGCTCGGACTGCGAAGGAAGATAGCCTTCTCTCTCTCTCTCTCTCTCCCTTCCTCTTCCAAGCATCCTCTCTCGACGAATATATATTGTAGGAGGCATGCGGCTACTATCTGCCGCCGCATCTATCATATCCCCTAATGAGGTCGCGCACCGGCATCCGGGGACAAAGGACAAAGCCGAATTATGGCTACTATCGTCGCTAAAGTGGCTAGTAGCCAACAGCTAATATGTCATCTCTGGCTGGCCCCCGGCTCTGCTCGAACAGTCGGAAAGAGCAACCCTCGGCCGCTTTAGCGGCACCGCGCGGACAGCGATAGCGGGCGGCGGAGACAGAGGTAGGAAGAGAGGCGAGATGAAAGAGAGGCGTAAGAGTGACGGAGAGAAAGAGAGAGAGAAAGGAGAGAAGAGGCGACAGAAACGGGAATGGGTGAACCGGGCTGTCGTTGGATCGGCCGGGCGGCGAATCCGGGGATACAAATGGGCAAAACACCGCTCTGTACGGATGCCGCGGAGCCGGTTGCAGGTGGCGCGACCGCCGATAAATATGTCAACCGGCAACACCACGGCAGCGTGGCGCACCGCGCCGAGGCTCGCTCGCAGCCTCCGGTGTCCACGGCATACCACGTCGCGTGTACCGCACGCCGCACCTCCCAATTCCTCTTCGGCACTTCGTGCCTCTCCTCTCCACTCTCCTTCCCGCACAGCCTCGCGTTTTCTCTCACTTCTAGTCTCTATTCATTTCTTCCTTTCCTTTCTCTCACTCTCTCCCGTTCTCTTTGTCGCTCTCGCCTTTTCTTTCCCTCTCTTCCTCTCCGTCTACCATCTCTCGTATCGACGGATCTCTCTCTCTCCCTCGTACGTCCCTGCCTCTATCTTTCTATAGCGACTCTCCGGGAAGATCGGATCCCGCGCTTTTATATTGTGCATTTGAATATTATGGAAATGTCGACGCTCTCGTGGACGCGCGGAATCGTATTGCCGTGCCTCTGCCATCCGAGCGGTAGTCCCGCGAGAAGCCGCGGGGGGAGGAAGGGGCGACCGAGAGGGACCGTCCGAGCGCGGGAGCTCAGACTGCGAAGGAAGATAGCCTTCTCTCTCTCTCTCTCTCTCCCTTCCTCTTCCAAGCATCCTCTCTCGACGAATATATATTGTAGGAGGCATGCGGCTACTATCTGCCGCCGCATCTATCATATCCCCTAATGAGGTCGCGCACCGGCATCCGGGGAAG
>NW_021853485.1:3300170-3308411 GCF_003651465.1 Formica exsecta
AAGAGCGTATTCAGAAGCGCGTTATTATACGCCACTCAGTCGGGGCCCGTGCCATTTTCGGGTCGTCGGGACTGCCGTCGCCGCCGCGTCGACGTGCTGGCTCTTTCCAGGGATCGCTACCTGGCCTATTCGTGCAACAGGTGAAACGCATCTCGGTCTTTTTAGCCGGCGAACGGCACCGGAAAGACGTCGCGACGAAGATCTAAATGAATTGCGGCCGGATACTTTTTTTTTTTTCCTAGAAATTTATATTTTTTATCTTTGTTCCTAAAATCTAGATACCCGTAAGAGGAATTTGAGCTCCGTTCGCAAATATATTTCTTCCGGTCTTTTCATTAATTTTGGATAATTCCAATGCATCTGATAAAAAATGAATATCCGTTAAATTCAAGAATTCTTGTATTTAGTCTGACAATTTAAGAGAACTTCTTTCGAAAATGCAATTGCACGATAAATTCAGGGATATCGAATCACGCGTTTTTATTCTTTCGGGAGATAAGAAAATTTAAATAATCTATCAATTTATCTCCCTCTCTAGAAGAATTACATTATTTTTCACAACTAGTTACGTTTCTCGAAGTACAATAATGTCTCGATTCGAAGTATCGATTTCGAGAGCTCGACCACCGAATTTCGAATTTTGTATATATTGCCTGAGCAAAACATGATCGAGTGAATCGACTCGCGCGGATCCATCGCGATCGGTCCATCGCCCTTGGGCGAACAGAATAACAGGCCGCTCGAAAAACCGCGACGAATCGAATAATACGCGAA
Source organism: Formica exsecta (assembly GCF_003651465.1). Taxonomy (NCBI): domain Eukaryota; kingdom Metazoa; phylum Arthropoda; class Insecta; order Hymenoptera; family Formicidae; genus Formica; species Formica exsecta. The sequence continues at coordinate 3,300,945 of NW_021853485.1, forward strand.
AGAGGAAGAGAGGGAGAGAGAGAGAGAGAAAGAGAGACATTAAAGAGCAAGCGAGGTGAGACGCACTCAGAGTTCGGTGTTGAATTCACGTAAAGCGGCCCCGGCGCTACGAAAACGCAAGGGAGGACGGTTACACGATCGTTCGGTCTGTTGGTATGGGCCTTTGGTTACCGGTCGGTCGTTGTTTTCACTCTGTTATGCAGCAACTGAAGCACCGTCGCACACCGGAGTATGTAGTCGGTTTATACACTAGACATCTCCTCTCCTCTTCCCCCCCCCCCCCCCCCCCCGCGTCGCCGCCGCTGCACTACTACTCTCAGCGTTATATGCCCACACGCCAATCGAGGATAGGTCCAGCATGCACGAGCATGCTGCTGCACGGCCGTGGCGTGGACCAGGTTGGATCCGGCCGGGCCAGCGCGATTCGACGTGGAGATGATTGTAGTTGCAAATGGGCAGTTTGCATCAAGAAGCGGTCTCTTCCCTCTAGTCGACAGAACATGCACAGGCCAATGCAAACAAAGTTGACCCGAACGTCCCGCTACCGGCGTGGCCCCGGTATCCCCTCTCCGTCCCCCCCCCCCCCCCCCCCCCCGCTCGCTCTCACCCTTCATCCCATCCTAACCCATCCTCCACCCCTGGGTCCATAGAACTCGACTCACTAGCCACGGCAAGTACACACGGGCCAAAGTATACAAATACCCATCTTTGACGTACCGGAATCAGCGCGCCCCTCGCCCGTACGGCGTTGCCCGTAGTAATTGTCGCTCGGCCATGGACCGCCGGTCCCTCTCCTCCCCTCCCACCCTCCTCGCGCTTCGGAGGAGGTTTAACACAAAAAATTCGATTAAACGCGCGCTCGAATTAGTCGCGCGGTTGACACTGGTTATATTCACTTCGCTTTTGTTTTTAGCTTTTTTTTTTTTTTTTTTTTTTTTTTTTTTTTTTTTTTTTTTTTTTTTTTTTTTTTTAGTGCACGCTCTCCGCGCGCTGTCCTAAGAGGGGAGGGAGAGAGAACAAGGCCGGGCGCCGATACAGAGCTTTGGTCAGTTAAACATGCGCATATTGCATGAAACTGGTAGTAGGCGACTCCCAGAGATCGACCTCTGTATTAACACCTCCGTTACGGGGCGACGGAAAGCCCGTCCTGTCCGCCTCCCTCCTTGTCCTCCGCCCCGCCGTTTCTCCCTTTTACTTTCCCTCTTGGCGCGAGCGGTGCGCCTCTGTGTGCCCTATCGAATAGTTAAACCATTATTTTCAGTCCGGACAGCCGGACAAAAGGAATCGAGCTGTTTGCGGTTGCCCGTAAACCCCCGTGTATCGCGGCCCGGCGACTCTCATGACTATGTTATTCAACTCGGACGCGGCTTACAATTACTTTCGGAAAGACCAGAGTCCAGCGAAAAGAACGTTTACCGGGAAATTTTTTTTTTTTTTTTTTCGAAAGAATAATTATCGAACAATCGGCGATTTTATTTCTATTTATAAAATCATCAATTATTATAGATATATTGTTTGCACAAGCATATATGGAATCACTTTATATAAAATTATTAGGCGACACGATGTGTTGCGTCGCAAATAAATTTACAACCGTCATTCTTTTTCCCATCGAATCCTTTCCTCGTGCGAACGATATAGATCCTCCGTATATTCAAGTGCGGGTACTCGGCGAATGTACGCGTACATGTACTCATGCATACCCACGCTAGCTCATACCAATCGCGAGGACATGCCGCATCATTACGTCCCGCTAATTAATTGTGATTTATCGATCGTAAAATGTCCGATCACAGGGGTACGTCTAGATAATACAATGCCGAAGCCTTACTGGGGGGGAGGCTGGTAACGCGTTTCACGCGTTCTTTCGGCGCATCTTGTATGAACAATTGAAAATTCCGTTAAATTTGTTTTGCCATTATATCATTGCAACGAATAATATACAATGTAGCCGACAAATAATATGCATTGTTTATTCAGTTCGCCAATTTTTTTATTAAAAACGATATATTCATCTACATTTTTTAATAAATTTTAATAATGTCGTATTGTTATAATGGCATGAATTCATTTAAAGATATTGAGAGCAGGATCTTGTCATCTGAGAGAAATGAAACGTGCAGGTAGTACTTTCTACAGCTACTTAAGATAATTTGTAAGAGAGCGTCCTCCTCTCCCCTCCCCAATAACAGAGCACTATTCAACGAAGATGATTCAGCGTGGAAGGAAAGCGACCGGATTTACTTGCGTTCTTTCGAGTGCAAGCTTTGACAAACGCGACAAATATTATGAGCGATTCATCGATCCGTGAATAAACGGTTTAAAGAACTCCGGGTTTTTAGTGGTCGGGACGGCTCCTTGTGCCCCCTTCGTCTAGTTCGCGGTCCGCGTATTGAGATCCCGCGTGCTAAAGCTTTGTGATGTGTTCTCGAGAAAGAAAGAAAGAGAAATAGAGAGAGAGAGAGAGTGATATCGTAATAGTAATTAAAGAGAGGTATATAATGAAGTAATTGTGCAAAAATTTCGATTAGAGATATATTCAATTTCCCGAATTATATAGGGAGCAAAAAAACGTACCGTACGAATCGCAAGGGGAAATATCTTAATTTGATTCTACGATAAATTTGCAAATATTCAGCTGATTATATCGGTTTATATCGAGTGTTAATTGTACAAAGCGATATTTATTTAACAGAAAAACGCGGGGAGAGTTAAAGGCAGAGGGAGAGAGAGAGAGAGAGAACACAAGAGCGAAAAGGGGGAAAGAGAGAACGCTCTCCGACGAGAACAAAGTCCAACGAGTTCGATATTTATTCGGTAGATCGCGGATAATTCTACTTCGCTTGCCCAATCTGGTTTGGAGAGCATAGGCGTTCGCGGTCGAATTGAAGTAATATATATACGACGTATATATAAATAAAACGACCGCGGCGGGGCCCGTATATATACCAATGCAACTCTCGACAGACGAAAATCTCTCCCCCTCGTCACCTCCCTCTTCGTCTAGTTCGCGGTCCGCGTATTGAGATCCCGCGTGCTAAAGCTTTGTGATGTGTTCTCGAGAAAGAAAGAAAGAGAAATAGAGAGAGAGAGAGAGTGAGAGAGAGAGAGGGGGGGGAGGGGAACTGGCAACTTGTTGCACGACAAAAATTCATGCCTGACAAAGTTCGGCGAATGACGCGCACGAAGATGTCCCGCATAATTGTCGTAGCCGCTGTCGCAACGGATCATCCGCAGCTGCCACGGGATAATAAGGACGCTTCTGTGATATTCCGCAAAATAATCCCTGAAACGAGACTCGGGGTGGCCCCTTCGATATTCGTCGTTTCACGCTTCGTCGTTTCACCTTCAAAGATGAATCCGAAAATTCATCTTTGAAGAGAGAAAGAAAATACCGCTCGAGATGCACAGTTTTCTATATATTCAGTTTAATGTCGTATTTTATGAATAAATATACAAATATATATAAACTTAAACCCCACACTTTTGTTCATTTAAATCCGTCGAGAAACGTTTCATTCTCCTAAAGATTTGCTAAAGAGTTTGTAAAGAATATCTTTGAATTCTTCTCGAGTTTTTTCAGCGTCTCTGATGCTAGTACAAATATATACTTTGTCTAAATAAAGAAATTTTTTCTTGATATACAAGTATTTTATATGCATTTCTATTCTATGAGAAGTCTAAAAATTCAGAATATACGCCTATGAAATTCTATTTATATTTATCACGATAAATAATGTGCTTTCGGACGATAGTGTACGTATCCCTCCGACTTTTCTTTATCCCGTTACAATTATCAGAGCATTGCAGTCAATTCCCATTTTCTGGCGAATCGATATCCCTGATATGGCGCGCCCTATTTCTTAACGGAATCATTGTTATTGGCACTAATGGCCTGACTCGAGACTTAATGCGCACACGCCTACGACGATGTATTATTCGAGATAGTAATTTCTATCAAAGACGAAGACAAGGCACTAAAATAGACTCTGCTATATCCGCTAAATGTATGTGTGTGTATGTGTGTTCTTTAAAATATAATATATTAGATAATTTTTTTTTCTGGAAGATCTCGACTGTCTCCGCAAACAATATTTTCTCTATTAAATTCTTGCTTTAATTTGACAATTTATTTCTGATATCGTGTAAAAATTTAAATATATATCCCTCGTTGTTGTAAGGCTACGCCGATGAGACGCGATGAATTTCCTTCTGTAGAGCGCGACACCTAAATTCGGGATAGGCGAAAAATACGCCTTATCATTCCCTGCTATATAATCCGGGATAGACGTGTACATATGTTCGATCGCATATGTGTGTTGTTTGAGCGGAATCAACATAGTCGCGGCCATCGAATGGACTTGGCCGTTCGCCAAGATTCCCTAAGCGGCGTTTGGATTTCTTCTGAAAAATCGACGCGAAGATTGAACCCGCGAACGGTCGTTGAATGGAGAGCTCCCGCGAAAGATCGAAAGAAAGAAAGATAGACAGAGAGAAAGGAAAGAGAAAAGAGAGAGAGAGAGAGAGAGAGAGAGAGAGAGATGGGAGGCAGAGTATAAGCTCGCGCTTCGCTTTTTGCGCTGCCTCACCTCACCTCACCTTGTTCATTCGGCATATATAACGTTATAGCAAAGGATGAGAGATGGAAAAAGGATGAAAGACGCCGAGAAAGAAAGACGAGAGAAAGAGAGAGAGAGAGAGAGAGAGAAAATCGTGCAAAAGGGGGCGAGAAACGCTGTGAGTTGCCGTGAACTAAGCCGATCCAGACCCCATAGAGAGAAGAGCGTTCTCTGCCAGTTTCTTTCCCGCTGTTTCCATCGAAAAGATTTTTCTACACTCTGTCTAGGGAAGAAACGGATATTCCTGATCGGCGACACGTGCGCGCGGTCGACGTTCGTGGAAAAATACATTGCACCCGCGACGAGAGTATTCTTTGAAGATCGCGACCGATCGGGATCGATCTCAATTAGAAAACAAGTAACGTAAACATTCTCGTATTTCCTCTTAATTTATTTATATTTCCTTTTTATTTTATTTTTAACAAATATTGCATTTTTTCGAGCAAAAAATTATGTTTGACGGGAATGTATATGCAATTTTAATTGGTATATCAACAGTAAAAATAGGAGTTCTTAGACGTTGCAAAATCAAACAAAAGACCGACAAGAATCAAAACAGAATTGATGACACGTAATAATTAAATGTTCTTCAAAAATCAATGCTGAATTTCTCGCGTGTATATCATATACGCACGGTACGCGTATAAGAAATTCCAAATTGATTTGTTGGCGAAGAACGTTCAATTATTAAGCCGTGTCAGCGCCGTGTGCCTTGGCTCTTACGAATTCAAGTATATTTAACATGTGAGAAGGCTAGAAACGCGTCGGGAAATTTTATCGCGTCCGTAGAGAATCAATCTCGCGAGATCGTCGGCGACGTGTCCGGCGTCCGAGATCGACCGGCGCCCGGCGTCGAAGCCAAATTTGCGCGCGTCTGCACAATAGGCGATTGTACGAGCGAGGAAGCGACTCGTTCGCAAGCAGAAGCCCCCGCCAACGTTCTCTCCGACAATTCCAAATATTATGACGTGCAAAACGCACCAGACACTGGTGCGGATACCAGCGCGATGATGGTACATAATATGCTTTCGCGACGTATATATATGTATGTATGTGTCTTGTCTTGTAACCGCCGGGTCACTGCTTGCACGTGTCACGAAAACGAGCATCTTCCGAGCACGCATACTTGTCGATCGTTTGTCTGTTTTAACAACGCCTATATACACACACACAGCGATCCTTTTTACGTTCTGTCTTTCAGGGAAGTGAAACGCGGAACCGTATTAATTTATTCTAAATTATAATTAAAATTCGTAATTAAATGAATTATGAATTTATAATTTCGTGGCTTCCGATAGAATCGATTGATATCGCGTGTATAACGTCGCGCCGAATATTTGATTGATTGATGATGAAAAACAGATATTCTAGAAATTGATACAAAGGCATAAATTCGAAGAAACGAGGATAAGTTGAATAAAAGCGTACATGACGCGCGAAGATATTTTATGCCTCGACGCATAAATGCGTTAGATATCGGATTGCAGTTCTCCAGATATGCGCGAACACAGATCGCCTCCCCCGTGTTTAAACAGTCTACGCGCTCGATGCACTCGCGCAAATGCTCTCTGTTTATTATCTTTCGCCGGAAGGAATCTCCCAGTGATGACAGAGGATGGTTTACTGCCGAACTTAATGAATAATCCGCGGTTTCACGGTCTTGCCTCCGTGCGGTGGCATCCAACTTCAGTCTCTAAATGTTATCTTGGCAAGTTCATAATATGATTTTGCATTAATTTCGTAACAAACATTTACGTTTTGATAATCTTATCCATCGATCTTGTGCGTATATAATATTTTTTGTGTGTGTAAAAGAGATTCTTTTTAGATAAATTTTTTTAAAAAATATATTTATCGTTCGTGACAGTTGCAAGAAATCGTTCCATTACACATCATGATTTTCGAATCGAATAAATCCGTATTCGCGCAATGCATAGAGATGACAAATCGCAAGAAAGATACATAATGAAAATACATGTTTGTCAACTGTTCGCGGAGAAACTTTTGAACTTTCATACAAACTGGTTCACCATTGTAACGCCTATAAAAGCCCAGGAACAACATAGCAGGGTCGGGGTCCATGACACCCTTTATGCTCTCGAATCTTTATCTTTATCGTTATGCGTCGTTGTTTCAAGCTCTTTATGCCTGACACGGGGTTCCCATTAACATTTGATTTACAACTTTCTACAAATCTATAAATGTGCCTGCTCTCTCTCTCTCTCTCTCTCTCTCTCTCTCTCTCTCTCTCTCTCCCTCTCCCTCTCTGTCCGTCGAGGTATAGATTTCCTTCGAGCAGATACGACGCGACGCACACGCATACACACGTGTGCGCGCATCTAACATAAGTATCTTTGCATTTGTACATTTGTACATTCGATCGTGTAAGAGTTTGGATGCTGCACACGCGGATTCACGCGGAGTCGACGTTCCCGTCACCGCCTTATAAGAGACTCCGCCTGGATGGGACAATATTTGGCTCGGCTTTGGCGCGGCCAGATCGGCAGGCACGATAAAATTATACACACTAGGCCCATAAACGGCCCCGAAACTCGGCTGTTAAAATTAAAATCTGCCGCGAGACGTTGTCCGCCGATGAATTACAATCGGGACGGCCGCCGATGCACCTTACGCGACCGAAGATCCCGCTGACGATCGGGGGACCACCTCCGGGGGTTTCTTACTTCGTCAGTTTATGTACCACTCTGTGGTAGAAAGGGAAAGCCGATGAATGACGGCCGCCGATGCACCTTACGCGACCGAAGATCCCGCTGACGATCGGGGGACCACCTCCGGGGGTTTCTTACTTCGTCTACTTCGTCACCACTCTGTGGTAGAAAGGGAAAGA
>NW_021853485.1:3310193-3314351 GCF_003651465.1 Formica exsecta
GGAAAGAGAGAAGTTATACGCGCGGTTTAATATTAGCCATTTCGCATGCATCTCCTGGCACACCACGATGATTTTCTCGTCGTTCGCGGTTACAATGTAAAGATGCGGTGAGAGAATCAACCGAATCCCGCCATCATATGCGTGTGCATCTTCCTCTTGCCGCATATCTCTTTCTGTCGTTAAAATATTCTTCATATGTCAAACAGAATGAGCTTATCCTGAACATATACACTTCCGTACGCATAATTACCGTAATTTATTTACAGGTCACTCTCTATTTATCTAATTCACTGTTATGATATCCTTTCGAACTCTAATTTATGCTCAGATATCTGATGAATATTCATGAGAGGTAATAAGCATTGGAAATGTAGTAACAGAAGTTGTGAACTCTTTTAATTTGCATACGATTCTATTTTGCAACCTTGTGATCGTTTGGTTGCTCACAATGTTGTTTTTTTCTACGATATGGTAAGTAAATATACATATTGTATAATGTATATGCTAAATTTTCTAATATTTGAAATTATAATGTCAGTTTATCAATTCCAAATTAAATAATTCGACGAAACTATTCACGATACAGCACATTTGATTTGAATGAAAGTACGTGACGCCACTAGATATTGTGTAATAAAAAACATCTATATGTAACAGAAATTGTGAAGTCTTTCAATTTACATATTTTCATTTTGCAACCTCATGATCGTTTGGTGGGCCACAATATCGTATATTACTTTGTTAAATTGAGATACGTGCCACACGGATCGGTTTTGTACTTTTATAAACTTACGTATCTTTTTTTTTTTTTTTTTAATCGTATATATGTGTGCATCACTCATTCAATTCAGCGATAAATAATTCACTTTCTGACAGAGATTTTTTGAGAGAGGGACCCCAAAGTGTTGCAGTACAAAGTAGCGGCGAGTATAACAGGCCACTTTATCATGAAATACCGCCGAAGAAGCGCCGCATACCATAAATGATAAACTCGACTCTATCTTATTTTTAACTCGCTGTATTCTTTATCGGCCATAAAGCCGTAGAAAATGTCGGGCGGAGGGACGACGTTACGAATAAAGGCTTCATGTCTCAAGCTCATAAAATCAGCGCCGATGTATTGTAGCCTCTCGCTTGCATATAATATGGCAGCGTATAATAAACTCCCTGCGGCGTGTCCGCGAGACGATTGGGTATTACTTTTCGTTTTATTATCACTTTATTATTACCGCGATGTCGTGCCTTTATAGCCATATTAAGACGGCCAGGCCTCCTGTACGTGTGCGCGCACAGAGTGTGATTCACTCTAACATCGCGCGCGCGATTCTCCTTTCTTCCATTTTACCACTCTATCAATTATAAGCCGAGGAGATGGACCCCCTCCTCCCCGCCTCCGAGCGCTTTTTCGAAGAATGGGAGTAATGGACGGTAGCGTATCCATACATTATAAAGTCGGTTGTCTCGCGGCACGGCAAGTATATACCGTGGATGCTGTAATAAAGATCCGCCGTGCCCGGTGAAAATTTTACGATCCGAGATATTAAGCTTAATCCGGCTCTTGAAATAGTTAGTTGCGCTAAACTCAATAACACGCGGTCTCTCTCTTTAGAATATATACATAGACCGCTGCCTTAGCGACATTTACAGCGTATGCGAACTGTTTAATACCGACGTTATTTCTTAGTCATGAACATCGTTTAGCTATAAATCCATATATGCGCGAGTAAAATTATCATCCGTATCGACGAGATTATTCTCATTTGAAGTTTATAAATATCATCGCAAACTATCTAGTCTATTTTCGTTCTCCTCATTATTTTATATTGTCGAGTCTGTCAACAATTATCGTACAGTTACATCATTACTGTCATTAATACTCAGCGTGTTAAGATAATAAATAATTAAAATATTTTATATTTTTCTAAAGAAATTTTGAAAAAAGTTATAAGAGGGCACATACATACACAAATAGGAACACGATATGCAAAACTATGTGACAGTATTGTATCGAACAAAGACGTGATCGCAACAACGACGGAGACGTGGGACTAACAGAAGAAGAACGAAGGACTGGCAGAGTGGCGGAGGGCAGGCGAAAGAAAAGAAGAGGAAGAACAAGAGGGTCAAAGGTGAAAGCCAGCCTCTCGCCCTTGCTGGGCGGAGAGATCCAATCGGAATCCTCGCTGGTACTCGGACTCCTTCATCCGCCAACTCGACTCGCATCATGCTCTCATTATACTCCTATCATGAGATGCGATTAGAGGTGCAAATTTGTTGGAGTCGTTGTTGCGATCCGAGAGAGTTCAGCCACGTGAAAAAATCTCGCGTATCTTCTTATTTCCCAATGTTTTTTTCGTAGAGCGTATTTTTAGAATTATTATAATCCGTTAATGTGATATCTCTCGAGCAAGATAAAAATGCAACATAAAACATAAAATAAACCAAGTCAAGCAAATTTTAATAAATTTAATGAATTCAATTTCAATCTTATAGATATAAAAAAATATATTAAACACGTTTAGGTTTAATCATAAAAATTGCTACAAAATACATTTTGAAGTGAGTAATCCACACCTGAGATAAAAAAAGAGAGTTGTGACTATTAAGTATGATTGTTTATCGTTACATTTAATACGTGAGAATATCCAGGCAAAGGAAACGTATATGCTGATGAAAATGTAAAAGGGACCGAAAATATCTCTACAACATTCTTCCAGAAAACTTTCAGAAACTACCTAGGAGTGGGTTGCTTATCGTCGTCAAACTTTCGGGGTTTCAGGAAAAATAACCGATCGGATAAAGATCTTTATGTGAAATGGAGAGCTGAAATATTACACCCGTTAGAATCCAAATTGGGCTCTTTTAAAACGCCCTGCAACCTGTAGGGTATTTACAATTTCAACTTGGTTTTGACGTACTGAATTTACATAGCGAGGGGCTCCCTGTTCCCATCGCGCGAAACGCGCACTTATAAATATGATATTTTATTCCACCGACAGCACATATACAATTTTATGACGATACGCAACGAATTTTTACAGATTTTAAAAGGCGATAATTTGATCGGCGTGATAACGTATTTTATTACACGGCGTGCCGATCCTGATGTGCACCCCTAATATGTTTTATGCTACCATATATATTCAATCAGAGATTTTTATATCACACGTACATTTTTTTAAGAAAGATAAAAATCATACAACCTATACTGTAATCGCACAAAATAATCTTACAAAAAAGAGCCGTTACTGTACTTTGCCATATACCGGCGAATTTTATTTTACTCTGCTTTTTTTTTTTTTTACTGTGATTTCTTTTAGGCTTAGTATACATACTGTATACAGATAATTTCATGCTAGTTAAAAACTATAAGTATGACTTATATAAAACTGTACATAGAGAGTGTCACATACAAAACTATCCTATGTCTTGTTACTAGCAAATTCTTTCACCAATTTTATTACTATACTATATACTTTTATAATTGATATATACAAAATAAAAAATATGATACATGTTTAAATTATAACAAATTAATTAAATATAATTGCTTCTGACAAAAATTGAAAAAATTAATATACAAGACGTACACAAGTCAATTTAAAACAAGAAAGCGCTGATCTAGATGATAGATAGATAAAAATTTTCACATATTTCACTTTCCATAGATTTTGCAACGTAACATTCGAAGGGATTGTTCCGAGCCTTAGCGATCGATTGGTATTAACGATCGATACCCATCGTCAAAGTACGGTCGAACGAAGCTTCCTAGACCGAAAGCGATCGCGGGCAATGCCACAGGACCACCAGCATCGACGGCGTCCACGAAACAAATGCATACGTTAAAGGGACGAAGGGAAGGGCTGTTGTTGTTTTTAATTATGTTTATAATCAACGCGTGGCATGTCTATGGTAATCGGTACCCGCCTATTTGGTCGGCCAGGCGAGATTTACAGCCCAGTTAGTCTCGCGCTCGCAATGACTCTCAAATCACATCCAACGGATCGACATTAAGCGCTAGCACACAAATATCGATCGAAGAACTTTGCTTACAAAAACATGAATCAACAATATATATCCACTTTAATTACGTATATATAAAATTTTATATATATTATATAAAATATTAAACATTATTTGTAAAATATCATACAAAAA
>NW_021853485.1:3315132-3319353 GCF_003651465.1 Formica exsecta
ATCATACAAAAAGAATTAGAAATTTTTAATATAAAATTGATATATATTTTAAATAGTAATAAATATATAAAATTATGTATCAAAAATATATTAATTTATTTTTATCACAAGATGATCGAGTGATCTGATTATAATTTCTTCGTCACTTTATTTTAATTGTTGAGTTTATTCTAACGAGCTATTATCGATGTTAATAATCGAGCAGGGACACAGAATGGATATAAATTGAACGTCAGTCGCACGCAGCAAGGGAGTCTTCGAAAAAAAAAAAATAAAAAAATAAAAAAATGAATTATGCCCCGGGGTGATCTGGCACCTAAAGTGAGATTCGCTAAAGTCTCGGTCATGCGAGGTTACGTACACGCTTGTATATACCAGACAACACAACTGCGCCTGCTAATGACGCGGGGAGAGATACTGCCGATATCTCTAATTAATTCCTTCTATCTTCTCGATATACAAATGCCCATTGGCCCAACTGTAATACCGCGACCGTCGTCTATAGCGCGAGCGGCATTCTTTCAGCGCCATTGAAAAAGATTTACTGAGCGTTCCGCACGACAGCGGAGAGTAGTTAGTAAAACCGTAAAGAAAGGAAGTACACTATTGTCCGTAAAAGATCAATTACATTGCTAAAACGATAGCTTGCCGAGGACACGGCTCGGCGGTACAAATAAAACTTATTGCAGCGTTGAAAAGTCGTCCGATACCGAAGGAAGGATCAGCACCCAGCATACTCGCGACATATTTCTTTTTACAATTAGTCAGAAATTTATAAATTGTATGTGTGTGTGTGTATATATAATAATAATCTGCAAAAATAAATAGAGAAATGACAAAATCGATGTATAATTCGTCTACCGATGAATACTATAAGCGAATTCCTCTCTTAAAAAGCGACGAAAAGCTGCAGCGAGTCGCAAATTTATATCGAATATATCGAAGAAAATACAACATTATATAACGCGAGTATTATATAGCCCATTATCGCGCGTAACATCGAGCTAGCATAGCTGGTTTGATTGGCCGGAGGCATACCGAATGTGACAACCGCGTGGTCCAACGTGGTCCGAAAGCTCGTCCGGACACGACAACGTGTGCGGACATTAAAGCATAAAGTATCGCGGGACGGCCGTGTAAACGAGACATCGCTTTGATGCCCGTGACGAGAGGAGAGACGGAGAGAGAGAGACAGAGAGAGAGAGAGAGAGAGAGAGAAGGACGACGGGCGACGAAGGGAGAAGGCTGGATGTACGACAACCTACGAGCAGCGATCCTCAACCGGTGGCTACCGGGCACAGGGATCGGTCACGCGCGCTTTTGTCGGCGAACAATTTAATCACGACGTTATTGTAGGGTGGGCGTGAACCGTTTGTTTGGCCGTCTATTAGGCAATAATAACCGGGGTGCGCCTCCTCGTCGAGTGCCCACGAGATAATTTATTCCCAACGGAGGCGCCCTACGGCCTTGCCACGCCCAGATACACCACCGGGCGCATCTCGCTTTCGACGGCGGTGTATATGCTCGTCTGGGCTCGTGCCGTCCGCGCAGCTTCTTTATAATGTAACATCCGCAAACAAGCACGTCATAAACACACCCCCGACGGCAAATACGCGACCCGTTTATTTTACGCGTCTCTCGCTCCGCGAATCGCGTTTGTCGGTGCCCGGCTATGACCAGATCCGATCCAGCCGCTGGCAACGCGCGTTGACAGTTGGTTGGATAATTTTCGCGATAACGAAATAATCGGCTCGTTGCTATAATTGCAATGGTGACCGTCGCGATGGGTATACGATGTTAAGAACGAAATAAAAATCATCGTTAACAAAATAGAATGACATTTTACAGGCAAACGAAATATTTTATAATCAGAGATTCGGTCATGCGGAATTAATTTCATTGACAGATTATAATGTAACAAAGGACGAGAAAGTACACAGAAAAATATTTAAATACATTGATCTGACTGGCATTGTTTACGAGAGATGCTCACGGGATGTTTCGCGCCTTTTGTATTAATACTCGGAGGATGACGGATACGACAGTTTGAAACGGGAGCGAGGAGAGTCTGGCTCGTATCCGGCGCGGGGGGGCGGGAGGGGGGGGGAGTCGTCTCTCGAGGGTAGGTTTAAAACAAGGAGAGACTCTCTCGTAGAGGAGGACAGGCGCCTCTGGTAGAACTGACTCTCGGGTGCTTTGATTCGGCTTCGCCTGTGCAATGCATCCAAGGCTGCCACGAATCTGGACGCATAAACATGCCAGGATCGTGGGACGTCACTCCCCACATAATAACAATAAGAATCCGTCGGCTCGCCTCCGTCCCGCGGCGCGTCACATCATGTCCTCTCGCTCCCTCGGGAGAGACAGCGCCCGGAGATCCCACGTGATTACAGCCGCGGGAGCGTCTTCACAAATCACTCGGTCGCTGCGGACTCCTCCGGAGAAGATCTGCTCGATCTCTCTCCCCTCTCTCCGTCCCACTCCCCCGCATTCGTCGCGTACCCCAACGTTGCCTGCCCCCTTCCCAGGGGCGCACGTACACGCCGAGAGAGAGACTCGCCAGATATTCCGTTTGCAGTAGAGGCTCCGATAGCCTTCCCGCATGTGTGTTCAACTTGCTAATAAGTTAAATCCGGTAGTCTCCTTTCGCCCTTTATATCGAAACGCGCGCTCACGAATGTCGAAAAACCGTGGGACCCCATTTTATTCGTTCTCGCGGATTGGCACGACCGATATTCCGAGCATTCGTTCGGATCTAGAGTCAAGTATTTTACCGCCACGAATATTTCGCGCGCGCACACTCGAGTCGTTATACTCTTGTCAATTCTTAATTATCGACGATATCTCGTTGCAACAATTGTCAAAGTATAAACGAAAGTTTACAATAGACATAGAATTCAAATTTCCGGCTGATTAGCAATTGAATATTCAATGTAAAGTTAAACGACTCGTTGCGTAACACTGACATTTCAAAATACAGATAAGCAAATTTATGTATAACAGTTTACAATAATTCTATGTATGTACAACGAGCCTAACAAAGAAGATTATCGTATAATCGCCGGATGTTACGTTAAATCGCACAGTTACGCGAATTATATCGTCGAAGATATCGAGACTTGTTTTTCAATGTAAGCCATAATCGTTGAAATCCGTTAAATCCGCCCCTGCCCCCTCTTCCTATCTCCTTTCCCTTTAACCGTCTTCGATCTTCAGCTCCATCAGGCTCTTACACTCTCGTTCAACGACAAGGTAATCCAATGCTCGGTTATCCGCGATATAAATCTATATCATTGTCCGTGCATTAGCTACTATAATCATAGTAGCTAATGTAGAGACATTCACCGTAATATACAACTCGATGAACACATCGAGTGTATATAATATGTGCGAAACTAGTAACATCTACTGAGCATAAGATGTCGAAGGAAGTGTAGAATAAAATAAACATAAAGAACGGTAGAAATCCATTGTGCATTTAGCGAAAACTATAGTATAGATAAATTTTATGCTACTTGACAGATCGATATTTTTATTTTTTAATCCTCTCTCTCTCTCTCTCATATTACGATATTATAATTTCGCTCCCGCATAATACAACGTTCGTCGGCGAGCAGCCAATTAAATAAATATTCGTTGACATCGCGGCCGCGTCACCTCTACAAACTGCCCCCTTGACATTCGACCGAAAGGAGGTAGTCATCTCTGCGCCTCTCCGCGGACCTTTTTCTCTTATACTTTCTTCTTGCCTCTTGGTGACGGACTACTGGCTGGATCGGAGAGCGCGCAATGTTCGATTCGGAATTTGCCACTGTTCGCCGCAAGTGAATCGTGCACGGGAAGATGCGTATCGTGTGCGTTTACATTGTTCTATTCATGTATTTACGTCGTGTTCAATTTGGACACAATCGATTAATATCGAAGAAAACACGATGCACTCTATACAAACGTTGTTATAATAATGACATAAAAAATTTATATTAAATAATTTCTTTGATTATAAATTTCTTTACGAAGAAATACAAATGTTACCGACAATTCTCCAAAAATTAATTGTACAATTATAGAAATAATACATAATAAAATGACACACACACACACAATCAATCAATATCGAAGAAAAGACGATGCATTTAATGAAAATGTTATTATAATAATGAAATAGAAAAATTATATTATATAACTTCTCTTCCGCTAAATTTGCGCAAAATACTGATGAAT
>NW_021853485.1:3319500-3331043 GCF_003651465.1 Formica exsecta
ATAACTTCTCTTCCGATAAATTTGCGAAAAATACTTATGAATGTTGCCGAAAATCTTCCAGAAATTAACTAAACAATTAATATAGAACAATTAGTAGAAATGACAAAACCAATTAATAGAAATAATAAAGCAATATAACGATCCATAATTAATTATAAGTATAATGCATTGTAATATATCATAATTAAATTAGCAATGTTTTGCTCGTGTCTTTAATATTGAGAGACATTCAAAAGCTATAAAATATCAGAGGTGGCGAAAGAAAAAGGGGAGAGAAAGTAAGGCGCGAGCATGCGGCAAAAACGTGGGCGTGCATTCGCGTGTACGCGTCTTCTCATCCGCAGATCTCTATGACGCGTTATCCCCGAGGTGTCGACGCGTTCTCTCCGTCGCGGTGTTAGGGACCGAAAGGGGGATCCAGCGGGAACAACCGAGATATATCGTCCCGCTGGCTGTTAATAAGACGAGACAATGCTCGCAGAGAAAGAGAGAGACCCCGTCTACGGCGCGCGCGCGCGCGCGCGTGTGCGGACTCGACGATGTGTGCGTCGCGATCTCACGGCCGTGTGCGTTCGGGAGAAGGCACGGGCGTTCATATGTTTATTAGCCGGACCCGGTATAAATAACGCAGCTATAAGGTATAAGAACGAGAAGAAAGGGCGGTAGGAACCGCGGCGCGGGGTACGAAGAGATCCCGAAGACTGGGCCGATCGAGGGGCTGGTGGGACAGCATTCGAAAGAGGAACGGGATGGGGGGAGGGGGGAAAGAGAGAGAAGTCAGCGCGCGAGGACAGGGCGGACGAGAGTCTCGGTCCCCGAAGATCGCCCGAGTAAATTGTCACACGCTCTCTCTGTTCTGAGGAAACGGAGAATTGGGGTGGCGGTGTGTCCGGGAGGATAGTAGCGGCGGGGGAGAGGGTGGGAGAGAGGGGCTGAAGACGACGATCGGTCCGTAAGAAAGAGGTGACAGAGGAGGATCGCGGGTGGAAAGAGATCCTATCCTAAGGTAGACCGTATAGAGGGCAGGAAGGAGTTGTGTGCGCGAACACAAGAAAGAGAGAGTGAGAGACAGAGGGGCAGAGAGCGGATGGCACACTCGCTCTTTTTTTCACCCGCAAAATCGAGATGAGAAGATCGAGAGAGCGGGGGCGGCGGCGCGGGATAGCGCCCGGGGAGTAAGGTGGACGGAGGGAAAGATGGACCGAGAGAGCTGGACCTACCTAATTTACCTCCCAGATAATGCGGCATAATTAAAGCAAAATGTAACGTCGCTGGCAATTAAAACAAATTTATGCGGCCGAGATCCGCGATCGGCCGACCCGGGTCCCTTTCTGCCAACCTTGAGCGCGTTCTTACCTTGTCTCCTCCACGAGATGCATTATTATTGTTATTACGGCTGCCGAATGTCTCCTCTTGGCTCGATTTTATCGAAGACTTGCTATAGAGAACTTCAGTTCTGAAAGTCTCTGAGTTCTATTATTTTAGAAAATTGCGATATCGCATCTGTGAAAGAGAGAATAAGTCAGAACCACGATATCGTATTTAATAAAACATTAACATAGATAATTAGCAGTTATCTTTTTATTATTAATAAAATTTCACGCATTAAGTGTAAAAGCACGAGATTATGTTGTAAAAAATTAATCAAGTTGACACAAGGAAACCTAAAAAACAACAGATATACAATATTTATATAGCCATGTCAATCTTTCTTTTTCTTTGCATAATTATTCGCGAAATATTAAATTATACTTTGACATGAATATAAACGATTAATAATAATTGTCAATAATTAATCTAGCGATACTTTATAATTATACACAAATATTTCATTATATCGTATTAAAAAAAGAAAAAAGAAAAACTATTTCGCAGCTGACATTGGCTTATTCATTATCTTATCAGTGATCCGGCTTTAAAAGTTATATGCTCTTTTGAAAATTGATATTACAGCAGAAGGGCATTAATAAAGGAAAGAAGATAGAGAACATGATCAGAGAAAAAAAAATTAATGAAGAATTATTTGCCCGAATTATACATATCGACGATACATTTACGCAACTGAATAATACAACCCGGGACATGAATCCTCGTTAGTCGACGCAGATGTTCCTTGGCCTTACTGCCTAAGGTCGTCTCTACGAGATACTTTCTTTCCTTCTTGCATAGTACATGTAACGATGACGATAATACTTTAAACGGATAACGATAATACGTAAAAAGATCCACAACATGTATAATATTATGTGCAGGAAGAGAAAGAGCCAAGATATTTATTACAAAAGACATATCTATGTATAAACACGAGAAATTAACATGAGTCTCAAATTGCAAATATTATATATGCGAGCGCACTTACATGAGCTCTGAATTAAGTTTCTTGGCAATAAATTTGCATTGTAATTAGCATATAAAACACGATATATATCGCGATGTAATATATTTCTATATATATATATTTTTACGCGTGTAGTCCATCTCCATATATATTTATTTTCTAGAAGTAATAAAAGAGAAAACATAACATCCCACCGAGATAAAAAAAAGCACATCAATTGCCGAGGCACTAACAACAAGAAGCGTTTATCACGTAAAAAGGAAGGGAGATTCTCTAGCATCCTTTGGGAGCCAAAGGTTCAAGTCTGCTGGGTAACTATCGAAAAAGCTTAGAGAAAAAGAGGACGAATAAATCAAAGACAGGTGAGAAACTGTTCGGAATTGCTCGTATCTGCTCACTCACAATCGTCTTGTCAATCACGTTTGTTGCATATGAAAACTCGATTGTGGGGAGATGAGGAGGAAAAGGGAAAAGAGGGACACCAGTCTCTCCATATATGTTATAGAGACGGTAACTTCCATATATACGAATATAGGTGCAAAGCTATACATTGTGTGTGTATGTGTGTGTGTGTCAACTTGCCGAGAAAAGTAGCTATAGGGAATCCAGAGTTCACTTCTTCTCGTAGCGCACATTTTCACGAGATTAAAAGCCAGATTGCGAAAGATTGCGGATAGAATTGCACCCTTTATTTCTATGTTAATCACAAAGTCAATTAAAGAATTTATTTTTTTAAATGGGGATCCCAGAAAGAGAGAGAGAGAGAGAGAGAGAGAATAATAGCGCTATTAAAAAAAGACAAATATAATTTTAGAATTTTTCTTATTTTCTGTATCGTCCATTCTGTTTCTTGTACCTGCTAAAGATATGGTATCGCGCGCACGAATTTGTTATCAACCGCTCTCATCTCGCTCATCCACGTAATTTAAATGAATACCGGCTTTTCCGCCGAGAGAAGCATTGCGAGGTATCCCTTTTTGTTCCTCATCGATCGGTTCGCGATACCGATCGGGAGAGAAAAGGAGCCGCTCGATATAAATACAGTCCTTAATATTATTTCCAACACAGACCCTCAGTAACAATATCCGTTACTCCCACCGTCGTCTTATTAGCCGGGACGAGTGGAAGAGAAAAAGGTGATCGGTAGTTTATAAACGAAATTCATGCGCAACGTGCCTTGTGACGGTGAACGCGGATGTCGTGAAAAAAAAAAAAAAAAAAAAAAAAAAGGAGGAGAGAAGGGCCCGCGTTCTGGCGATGCCGCCGCCGCGCTGACTGGATATGTCCGTAGATAAATTGACGTCAAATCGGATTTTATTGCGACAGAGGAGGAAGGGGGGAGGGGAGGGGTGGGCGAAGAGGGCGGCGGCGAGGAGGGAAGAACCGGGAATATCCTGGACACGAAGAGAGGCGAAGAAAGGTGATAGAAAACAGGTCCGGTCTCGCCTCGAGCGAGACGCAACTATTTCGTGTTTTTCTTCGGAGAGATCCGACGCGCCGCTATCGCTATGCCATCTGCCTGACAAACCCGCGCCATCCTCATGAATACGTCATATCTATTCTTTTGCCATCGGTGCCATAAACCTGGACCACATCCCCAGCTCTCCCCCGTGTGGTTCTTCCATCTCTTCCGTTTACTTTCTACCAACGGACCGGACACCGACACCGCCGAGATCTCGAGTATTTCAAGGGACTCGATTCTGCTTCCAGACTCAAGTATAAGTCGTTCCGAATTTTCATGAGAAATTTCAAATCGTCGATTAGCATCCTGTTTCGAGGAAATTAAATTTTTTATATCTACCTATACACATACACTTTAATTTTGACTCTAAAAATTCAAAGTGACCACTACTTTGTCCCTCTTTCCCGTTATATTTAAAAAATAATCTTTTTTTTAATAACATTGACTTTTATTAAGGAAAATTTCTCTCACACGCTATTCACGCTAGAAAAGGCATATTTATTTGATGAATCGAAAAATATTTGAGAGAAATAATAAATTGCTCATTCACGATGATGAGATTGGAAAGATTGGGGAGGAAAGGAGAAGTGGAAAAAACTACATAAAAACACTGAACGTATAATGCATATCTAAACAGTTAGAGGCGAAAACGTTAATGCAGCGATGCTAGTATAAGAAGCGTGGTACACCGCGCAGATTAAAACGGTCCGGTGATTTTGTTACCGCGCGCGAGATCGGCGGAATCGCTTCATTTCCATCGAAATTAAGAGACGGAAACCTCGCGCTCGCGCCGCTGCTCCTTTGGAAACGGTCCACCGGCGGACGGCACGTCGCCGGAGAATGAACAAATCTACATGAAACGCGCCGAATGATAAAAGAACGTCCGCGAGAGAGTATACGCGAGTTTTTATCCGGCCGCGCCTCTCCGCAGCTTTAATTGAATGTAGCGCAATCTAAACGGCGTCAATTTGCTGATCCTCCCTTCCCTTCTTCCGCCCCGAATGGCCTTTATGTCCCACGTACAGGGAAAAAGAGGGAGAGAGAAGGATCGCCACCTGCTGCGGCGGATTTTCTGCGGTCTTTTAATGCCGCGATCTCTCGTCGGGATTCAATTCGGTCCAGAATGCTCGACGCAATCTATCGATGTAGAATGAGATGCAGGTGTCGGAAAGCGTACTTATGACAGGTACACGATTGCTCGCGAGAAACAAAGCCGTTAACGTGGTCGAGCCATAATATCATAACAAAATACGTCCAATTCCTTTTATGTATAATTCCGTTCATTAACTGTTTAATGAAAATTGAAAACATTTTATACGTTACATGGATGAAAAAAAAAAAAGTTCGAAAAAGATCACTTAATTTCTACTTGATGAAATAATAAAAAAAGCATGAGTTAAAAATATGCATACTTTTATCGTTAATTCAACAGAAATCGTATATATTCCTCTGGGAGCATAATTAAATTCGTATGCATATCACTTATAGGCTCGCGCGACTAATGAAATGATTTATACGAGCTACTCGGAAGTTTATCTAGCTGTGACGCGGAGGAAGTATCAAGTGTATCCTCTTCTTTAGCATAGTTAACAAACCTTTATTATAATCCATTGTACGCGGCATTGTGTCGAGCAGCGAATATTGAACAGGCGCGGATGTTTATGAGAACACACACGGGTCCCGGGTGTTTGTGAAAGACGCGCAAAAGAGGAGGGCAGGTATCTCCACTAATCCTAGGAGGAAAGATGCGCCACTGCAGGTGTCAGTCCTGGCGCCGGCGCTTGTTCACACAACGGACACAACCGACCACCCTTTTCTCGAGCCCTACCCGCACACACATTATAGCCCCCAAAGATCTTTACGCAAAAATTATGAGTCGGGGAGAACAATAAACCTGTTCGAAACACAGGGAGAAAAATGCGCTTTTTAGTTTAACGGGCCCTCGAGAGGGAAGCTGCGGTTATATACGATTACAATTTTTCGAAGCGGTAGCATTTTATGCGCAGATAAAATATAATAACGTACAATGATAATGTAATTTGCGATTTTACGTTCAATTGATCTTTAAGAATGACAATTAAAAAGATGTAGATTTATAAAAAAAGCGCGAATATTTATTTATTTTATACACGATATTTATATTACCTACACATGTGCAATGTTATTTAATCCATAATAATTTTTACATTTTTCTTTTATCGAGAGAGAGAGAGAGAGAGATTATTATTTTCATAAAAACATCCTCTTTTACAAAGCGCTTTTGTTTTCGCTAGTGTCATGTTCATTTTATTTTCGCAATATTTTTCAATTTACAGAAATATAACATATCGCAAAAACTGGAGAGTCACTGTAATGTTTGTTCGATTAAGTGATGATAAAATCACAAAGTAGATTCACAAGCACTTGTGTGAACCGCGAGTGAAATTCCGCTCATAGAACGGACTGACACTGCATCTGGTTGAGAGACGCGCGCGTTAAGTTGCAGTAAATGGAATTGGCTCCGGTGTACTTTTTATCAATAAAAAAAGATAAACGGATTTTATACATATACACACGGAGTAAGGGAAACGTGAAACGTCGATGCTTCATAAATACTGCATAAATATAAAGAAACAACAATAAAGTAAAACCATTAAAAAATATAAGAGCAGCACATGAATATCCTGAATTAGTAATTAATTACTACGCTTTTATCGTTTATTTTGTAATAAATTATCGTGCTACATTTCTTAATTCCTTAAACGTTATCTCTCAATTATTATAAAAAAAAAAAATTGCACGGATCAGGATTCTCTCTTACTTTAATGTATTAAAATGATCGCAAAAATATATATTTTAAGCAGTGTCTATATATCTCAATTATTTATTATTCAACGTAGACGTTCAAGGCACGATGACTGACGACGCGACAAGAATAGAGTCTCGTCGAGGAAAATTGGATGAAATTAGCAATAATTAAAATTTCCCATTCGAGAAAGATCCCACGCTCCGCTGCCAGCTTATGGCTGTGTATCCGAGCACAATGGAGGAGCTCGGTGCCAGAAACACCTGAACCATAGTCGGCACTTTATTCATACGCGAGATTCCGTGAGGTACCCAACCGTTGCCGCGCTCCATACACCCCATCCACGGTCTTGATCTTCTCGCCTTACCCCTTATCTTCTCCCCTCCTCCCCCCACACCTCGTTCGCTTTTCCACTTGCCGCTTTACCGCAAGCCTTCGCTGCTAGTCCACCCCCTTCGTCTTCCCCCCTTCTTTGAATCATCCTGTCGATCCACCTGTTCTCTCGCGTTTCTACCGCGACGTGATATGACAAGATATGATCGAGTATATCGAAGAACGTAAAACGATACGCGTTTCGCGCGATTATATTCAACGATGCATTTATAAAGTAAAATACATGCTTCTTGTGTTGTTTTTAAGTGTGTCTTATTTATTTGCGTTATATAATATTATTGTCGACGATTTTTAAATACTGGCGATGACAAGTTTACAATCTTGTTCGATTGATATCGAAGATACTACCTCATGGTAGTATCTCGAAACACAAATGAAAAATTATCTTCATGTATGTGCAAGTTTTTTATATGATAAAAAAAATCCAGTTTATATTTTAATTAGATTATAAATAACACGTCTCGATACCACGATCTGATCGAATGATCAGGCGTCGACTCTTTTTACACGGTTAAACGTGCTACGCGAGCGCGTAACCAATCGAGGACATTTCGCTCGTTGAAATTGAATAGAACGGGCACTTTAAAACCTGCAATCACCAGAGAGCATCTCCTAGTTCAAACGTACAACGCGCGTAATCAGTAATTACGTAGTAATCGGTTAAATATACGCGAGTGTAGGAGCTAAATACTTGTTGGCGAGAGAGTGTACTCGGGAAATCTCGATCGCGACGAGAGCGGTCTTCGCGGACGTCGTCCGCGAAGAAAAATGTCAACGCACCCGTTACGATCTTTTCGACCGTGTTGTCTCGCATACAATTGCCAGAATCGACGACGGCCAGATCGAGCGCGACGGTGGAACGAGAAAATAATTGGGCAGCATATAAAACACGATATCGTCGGCGCATCGGACGGGATGCGATGCGATGCGGTGCGGTGCGGCGGAACGGGAGAGGGAGAGAGAGAGAGAAAGAGGGAGGGAGAGAGAGAGAGAGAGAGAGCGGCGTGGAGAAGCGCGCTAGAATATTCACGCTGAAACGCGCGGCATATAAAATCATAGAGACACGAGTGGCTCTCGCTATATAATAATGCATAAGGAGGCGGCCGCTTCTCCGGGACAGGCCACGCCTCGCATTCCCGCGCCGCTAGGTGGCGGGGATATCCAGCATCCGCCGGAAGGGGGAATAAGACAGAGAGAAAGACGGATCGCGCGCGCGGGCAGATAGGAGAATGAGAGGAGCGCGAGACACGAAGCAAGAGGGGAAGCGAACGACGGAGGAGCGACGCGAAAGGATTCCTCTCTCGCGCCCCTTTCGAGGCTCATTCGATCACGCTTCGCGGAACGCGTTTCTTTTCTTTTTTTTTTTTCCTTTTTTGAATCGATCTCTTACGACGTTCTCGCGTCATATCGTCGTTGCGATCACAATCGCCGAGAACGACGAGGCGAAGGTCCTAAAGCGTGTGACAAAGAAAGAAAGAGAGAAAAGACAGAGAGAAAAATCATATCTTACCTTTCTCTAACTTTCTCTACTCATTTAGGTATAAGCCGTCGATAATCGAGGCCCAGGACACGCTCGTAAAAGTAACAGCGGGTGACCGGGTCGTCCATTTTTCGAAAGAATGCACGCGGAAAAGTGCATGCGTGCGACGCGCGACCGACAATATAACGCGTGGAGATCCTTGACTTGTGCCGTTCGTTTACAAGGGTGGATCTCTTCGTGTCCGCGCGCGGCAGCGACGGTGACGGTGGCGCACGAACGGAGAAGGGAACGCATCGCGAAGGAGGTTGCGCGCGGAGAGAGTGGGGGCGCAAGCGCTGCTGGTGGAAAGGAGGGGGGAAGGCTGGGGAGAGCGGCCGCGTTTGGTGGTGGAGGGAGGAGAGGAGGGAAGGGAGAGAGAGAGAGAGAGAGTAGAGGAGGGGAGGACAGAGCGCGCGGCGTCGCGTCGGTCGCAGTCGGTCGCGGAGCGCGCGATCGGGTGGGGGCGGAAGCGCGCGCAGGGAGGTATCTCTTCTCCTACCACGTCGGACGCGTCTCGCAGACGGTGGAGAGGGGCGTCTGGACGTCAGGCCCAGAGCTGGTCCGTCCGCCGTCCGGCCGACTCGAGGTATCGCAGAGCTGCGGATTTCGCGCGAGATATAGACCCATAAACACGCACGCGTGTACACACGTTCGCGCTCGCGCGCGCGCACGCACACACGTACATACACATAATACACGCACCGTATACGTAACACGCATACATTCACGCGTCCATCGCACATCCCCACACACATACACGCACACACACACACACACACACACACATGTACATAAACACGCACACACACACGGCGCACACGTGTATATTGTATACGGGCAAACAGTGCATGACAGACAGACACCGTCACGCCGTCATATTACGTGTAAATCGCAGTAGACTGAAGTTGTACGCATACACCGGTGTACTTACCTACGTCGCGACGTGAGGGCAGCCGCGAATGCCACCGGTCTCTCTCGCCGCCATACTGTCGCGAGTCGTCAAACGAACCGACATTGTCGAGCGGTAATCGAAATAAGCGTCGCGAGTACCGGGGGTGTGCAGTGGTGAACGATCGCGATTTGTGCGCGAGAGAATTGTGATAAAAAGGACAGCGACACTCGTTTCGTCCGAGCTGTGACAAAGCACAGACGCGAGACAACAACATTGATTTCTATCAAACTGTGACAACGACGCTCGTTTCGGAACGTCTACGACTTTTCAAGTGGAAACATAGATAAGGAGAAAGAGAGAGGGAGAGAGAGAGAGAGAAGAGAGATACTCGTGGACCACGTGCGAGTCGCATCGAAAGGAAGCGTCGACGAGTCTCCAAGTGACGGAAAAAGTTGGTATCTCTCTCCGTTAGTGCGCGGGAAACGACGGCTTCTATCTCGGACCATTTCATAGGTAAAGAGATCGCGCTGTCGCGGGTGGGGGATGGGTTAGGATACCGGAGCGAGTCTCTATGGATTACTGGCCGAGTTGACACGCTCACCGGCCGGCGGGCGAGAGTAACGCACCTTTGGCGA
The DNA here is from genome assembly GCF_003651465.1 of Formica exsecta. Lineage (NCBI taxonomy): Eukaryota > Metazoa > Arthropoda > Insecta > Hymenoptera > Formicidae > Formica > Formica exsecta. Next base: position 3,329,525 of record NW_021853485.1, read on the forward strand.
CGATCCACGTATGGAACGCTTGGGGAAGCGCGAGAAGCGCTTCGCGCGGGGAGGGTGCGGCTCCTCTAGATAGTTAGCGCCGATGAAGAACGCGGACAGCGGTCGTTGCGTTTTTTCGGCTTCGGACTAAGAAAGAGAGAGAGAGAGAGAGAAGGAGGGAAAGAAAGAAAGAGACATGCAGGGCGCCGCGATATTCTCGACATTGCAGCGACGTCGTCAACCGCCGTTGTATCGTCGACGACGTCTGGACTGACCGTGTTTTTGTCCTCTTTACTTTCTGTCACTTTCCCGAGGGAAAAGAGGAGGACGTGGATCCACGAGGGCCGATCGCTCGCGATCGACGCGATCCCGACCGACGGCGATTGCTTCTTCTTCTTCTTCGTCCAAGTGCGAGGAGAGCGAACTGATTCAATCGCATCGAAGGGATGTCACGGAGAAAGCAGGCCCGACCGAGCCGTGCCCATCTTGAGGAGGATCTTGTCCAGGGGCCTCTGCTGATCAATCCCGTTGGAACTGTCACGAGCGTAATCCGTAAGTGATTCCTTCATTCTTTCCCGGAATAAGCACGGATATAAGGGAGGGATTATCCGTCTCTCTCTCTCTCGTTTTCCGGATGTCACGCGTCGCGGTAGCCTCGTGTTCGCGCGTTTATGCAAACCGGCTCTCGAATAGATCTGTGAACGAGATGAAGGAAAGATGCGGCCGTAGACGCGACTGTTTCAAAAACAATAGAAAAATTCAGATCCCTTTATCTACGACAAGATTTATCTCGCGAAAAAGAGTTTTATATTCTAGGAAAATTTGCTACACTCTCTGACGACTGCGTTTCTCGATCGAGATATTGAACTGAGAGAGAAACGGAATTATATTAAATATATATTTATATTTTAACGAAATATAAATAAACACGTGAATCTTGCGCTGCTTCCACAAAAGAAATGTCTTGGAAAAAAAAAAAAAACATGAAATATGATACGATGAGTGACATTAGTCAACAGTTTCTTAAATTCTTATAGAATATATAGAGTAAGCACGATAACGTACACAATGTATAAAATGAAATGAATTTCTAGAGGTCGTAAAGATCACGTCGCGAGTCAAACGTTTACAGCATACAATGCCGTTTCCACCAAGTTATACCGTCCTCCGACGAGTTTAGAGCGAAATGTATCGAGCTCAAGTTACGCGATCCTCGGTAGTTCGTGGCGCGATAACGCGATAAGGAAGCGCACTGCGGAGGTGCGGTAACGGTTTACGATATCGTCGGCGCACAAGCGCGAGAAAACTACGTGAGAAAAACCGGGCGGCCGCGATCTGACGTTTTATTTATCAACGATTTCGCGACCAAATCGACGACGACGACGACTACGTGAGATACTCGTGAGATAGACGCTTAGACGCCGGCGATAGCGAGTTCCGTAAATTAACGCGGTAGATGAAATGTTGAAATGCGTCCCGAGATTAATAGGACGGATCCCTCGCCTCCCATATCTCTCCCTCTCCCCCCCCCCCCCCCCCC
>NW_021853485.1:3331049-3331579 GCF_003651465.1 Formica exsecta
CCCTCTCGGGTAATACACTCGATTCGCTAAATGCATTGGAGCCCGGATTCACGAGCACTTTCCGTCGGATCGAAGCGCGCCTGCCGTCTCGCGAATCCACTTCGATAAACGGACCTGTCTCGGCGTAACATCAAAGCCAGGCCTAAGAAACGGCCGATAAAACGCTTCCATCTCGCTGCCCGATCCCGACTGTGAGTCTCGTCGCGCTTTCCGTAGGGACGATTAAACAAGTTTCGTACCTTACGCGAAGTTGGCGTGCGTAATTCGATTGTAATTCGATTGGAAAATCTCTCTCCGGTGATTTTTATACACTAGATGAGAAACGAAATCTTGCGCAACAATACTTTCGAGCTTTCTATTAAGATTTCAATAATGAAATTGATACACGTATACACTTGTTACAGTGTGTTAAATATTGCAGGGCAAGATATGAAATCTTGCACTTTCGAGCTTTCTATTAAGATTTCAATAATGAAATTGATACACGTATACACTTGTTACAGTGTGTTAAATATTGCAGGATTGCAGGG
>NW_021853485.1:3333312-3345237 GCF_003651465.1 Formica exsecta
ATATATTTTTTTTTTAATTAGAAGGCTTGTCCAATATAATTTTTATGCAATCATCATATTTTAATATCGATATGTGAGAAAGAAAATTTTTAATTTTGACGTAACACTTTAAAACAAATAAAAATTATTAATATGCGAAAATACAATATATCTTCTCGAGATTTCCCTCTATGTATGGCGCACGCGCGATCGCCAAATGTGGAAAATTTAAGACGATGATTTCCATCTATAGAAGCATATACTTTATCGGATACATTTACGTCCTCCCCTCCCCCTCCTCCCTCCTCTGCCATTAAACATAACCAGAACTTGTCCGACCGCGGGGAGATAAGAACTCGTTACTATAAACTACTCGGTTTTACTGAATCCACGTACCTGACATTTGTGTGTGTGTGTGTATATATATATATGTATGTTCACACACTTTTCGCATACGTGTACCATTCGCGAGAGATCACGTCTAACATTTAATGCCGGACACGCTTAGGCCTCGCCGATATAAAAACGGATATTTCGTGGAGGAGTGGAATATTTCGCGGAAAATATTTTTCAGATACGCGCGGCACACATGTTATTTTTCCGCCGTATAATACGTAGAGATGTATCGGCGATCGCGCGAAGGAATGAAATTACGGCGAGGCCTCCGCGATGATCGGAGAGGAGGCGCCGATAAACGGGATGCTCTTAATTTGCCCAACTTTTTCAATCGCAAGTTCCCGCAGCTCCCGCCCGTTGTGTGAGTTGTACTATCTCCGCGAATAGTTGGAACATCTCGAAAACAACATAAAGCGCGTCTCATTCCTGAGAGCGTGTACGTGACAGGCCCGGTTTCTTGCTGAGTCAGAAGCAAAATCGAAAATGTCTGCGGTTACCGCGGTAACGATTAGTCTAAACTCGCGGACCAATGTTTGCTTAAATGCAATGCGATAATAATTATTACTCGATCTTTCTGATATTCTTCATGTAGCGTGACTCGTCGAGACACCTCATCAGATGTCGTAGTCTCTTTATTCTATCGCGTCAATACGTTTTTATATATACTCATTTATGACGTTCTAAATTGTGTGATGATAAATTGAGCTGTTAACACAAACATATATATGACATGTGAACATCAAACGGAAATGTCGAAAATAAGCTATAAAACTATTTATCATCTGTCAACTTTACCGATTGTCTATATTTTTCTACTTCATGTAATATATGAGGAAATGAAACTTTGACAAACAGATATAGGAATCTATTTCACAATTTACAAAAATATTTGCGATGCGTCTTCCTCTTCGATTTCGATGAAACTCAATTAAAAGATATTTTATTCTTTACGTTGAAAGCTATATATTATTTATACTTTTTTTGTATTATTATTATAAATAGAACATCTCTCAGAATAATTTGTTTATTATAAATAAAGCAATGCAGAATTAATTGGATTTAACTTTGTTATATTTTCCTGTAAAAAAGAATATATATAGATAGATATTATTAAAATTACGATTAGTTAATGTTTGACGTTTGGCAACTGAGAGCTGGCAATATTTATTGTGTATCGTAATCTAGCATAAGAAATTTTCTGATCAAGGAAATTAGCGCTTCTTATGATCGGTCTTTCCACTCAAAGAGAGATATAACGAACATATCCGTGAATTATAAGTATGAAACGCAGTATTCACAAATCAATTTGCATTTCTCTTTCGCTGTTATCTTAATGTTATACATACCACGAAAATATGAGCGACGAGTCGCGGTATCAAGAGACCGTTGTATTATAGATGGAGATAAAGCGATTAATATATTGAAACAAAATTATAACGAGTGTGTGAAAAATATTGGTACAGATTAATTTCGCTGGAAACTTGTTTTTAATTCCGTTTATCGATAACAGAACAAACATGTTGCACATAGTTCTGGAAATTTCTGGAGAATAAGAATAAAAATTTAACACACAAAACTAAATATAAATACTCGCATCTTAAAAAATAAAAATAAAAATCGAAAATTTGGCAGAAATAGATTTGTAATACATAGTTATTCGCGCGTAGTTTTTATCTCAATAAAATGGTATAAAAAATGTCAAAAACCGTCCAATTTTTATTTAAAAATATTGCCAAGGTAGCGTTTAAAATTGAACTTTATTAATTATCGTTGCAATAAAGTATGACAATGTCTTTTTGTGTAAGTGAACAAAAAATAGGATTATATTAGAAATAATATTTTATGGCAGAATAACGCGTATCGTGTAGAAAAGGCGAGGATATTTTCGGTCGTAACTTACAATCGTTTGAGAATTGGACGAAGCTTAAGGATACTGGAATAGCGCCAAGACTCGCATTAAACAGATAGGATTATACATCATCCGTGAATGTATCGAAATCGCAAGTACATATTTGCCCGGGCGACGCCTGTCACTTCCGTTGGAAGGTTTTTGTAGATACGTCGTATAATAGTTCGTTCGTCAAGAGCGAGTGTATAAAGAATTTTGAAGGCCGTTTCCTCCTTTAAGCGATCGGTGAACAGTGGAGGAATATGCTGACGTGAAGGAGATCGTTGACAGACGAATAGAGAGAGGGGTCCCGTCGTGTGTGTCCGTCGTCGGGGACGGGAAGTTGTCTGCCGCGTCGGACGGCGGCTAATATGTGACAAGTAACTAAGAACCATCCGAGACTTGCACCGGCTGCATATTAATAGATCCTAATATGCGGCCGCGCGCGCATTGCTCTTCGGGCCGGCATCATTATGTCAGAGAGGTCTGTCTCTTCCCCCTTCCCGATTTCTTCCTCCGAAGCTTCAAACTCGCGGAACTCGCGCGAGGCGTCGATTTAAGCATCGTTCGAGACGCGAACTCATCTCGACGACGATTTGATGCACGCGGGTCATTCCTCTAAAACGTTCATCAATGAGATACTAATGGAACGGCTCACTGTTCTTCCGCCGCGCTCGGTTTGCCACGTGGATTTATCGTCTTCGGGGCAGCAGCCACTTGTAGTTTGTCACGCGAACGCGAAATGAGATTATTATTCGCGCTGTGAAGTACGCGTCTTCGTCTCGTGATCCGCGTATAGATTTGACAAATTGCGGCGAGAGCGAGTCTCTCCCTCTTTCTCTTTTAGTGACGTCCGCCGCCGTCGGTTAATTATCTCACATGTTGCGGGAATACTTTGTCGGTTATCATAAGTCGCCATTGTACTTTCTCGATTGCGAGGATGAACGGATATACAAGAATTGAATCAGTCTTTTTTTTTTTTTTTTGACATAAAAAGAAATTGATTCATTGAAATATGGCAGAATTATATATTATTTGACTATTTATTGCCACGCTGTTTAACATGCATATTTTTAACATAGTATGCAGATGTACTTTACAATGAGGAGGTAATTTACATATCTGTATGCATTATCGTGTGCAAATAAATATAGATATGTTTAAATATTTAAAATCGTGCGTGTTCGGCGAAAACATTTTTTACATTTTCAGCGATACGGAAACTTGAATTGTCGATAATACATGCGTGAGTATGATTATTTATTACTATATTTCGGATAATTGATTATTATAAAGTGAGTATCGTAAAACGATGGAAGAAATTCAAAATTATATGAACTAGAGCATTGAGAGATAGCGTGATTGCGAAACGAGGAAAAAGTATACAAATGACATAAAAATATTAAAGACACAAGAAGAATATGAAGAAAAAAATGTTTGTTGCGTTATCGCTTGACCGTTTGTCGCGTATGAATATTTAGACGCGAATATCTATGTTACACAATGTATCAGTACAAGGCGACACATGGTTATCATGCCTTAACAGTTTTGCTTATTATTAATCGCTCCCTGCTTTCATTAACTTGTCCTCAAACTGATAACACACATAAATGAATTATAATATGTGTATCAAAGTTTACAAATAAATGTCACTCATTCAATGTTCGATGTAAAAAGTCTTAGGTTGCAGATTCGAGAACACAGATCTCGTAAATTGTCGCATACATGCCAAATATCGCTTGCAACTATTTGTTTATATTTTCACATTACGTGATCTACACATTTATGCGCGTGGTTCAATAAATAATAATTATCTATTGTCGGGGCTCTATTTCTCACGCAACATAATAAAATTATGGAGAATCGGAGAAAGATATTCAGAAGAGCGACACGTAATGATTTACCTTGTCTCTTCGGTTTCCTCTATGATTATTTTCGATCGGCATCCCGTGTATGCGTGGAATTGCGTGGCCTCGGACACGTTTATTTAAACGCACGATTTAAAAACAATGTTAATGACGGAAGACGTATGATGGCGTAGAAGCGCGTGAATTTTTGTCGCACCTACCGAAATTCCGATACTAATCAACGATTTCGACCGCTACATTCCTCATTACTTAAAAAATATCATTCGAAAGCCGACCGAACGCGACGAGTATCTCGATTATATATTGAAAAAAAAAATTAGACGTACCACGTGAAAAGTGTTGGAAAATATTGCGTACGAAAATGAAATATAAATACTGACGTGTAATTTAAAATGAAATTTTCTCTTCTTAATATTTTTTATATTAACGAATATATTTTGCGAATTCGTCGACAACGAAACTCAAGGTTTCTTTCGGAAAATAACAAAATAATTGGAGCAGTAAGAAGGAGAAGATGGAGAGACGTATGAGAAAATAATATGGCTACAGAGAAACACATACCCATTCTAATAAAATTATCTTCACTGTCGTCGAGTTGAATCACTGTCGTTCTCTTCTTCATTGCTACTATTTGCGTATATCGGTATGATTAAGTAGTTTTGGCACACACAACTCTAAGTAGCTCGCATCATATCGCTTAAACGTCAGATATGAATTGAATCTCGAACGTCTTGCAACATAGTAGCGACTTCCACTTTAAAACGAGGAACAAAAGAGAAAAAGAAAAAACATAGAGAAGAATAGAGGATCTCTGGATAAAAACTAAACGGTACGCTTTTTTTTCCTTCTGCTATTTTTTTCAATATAGCAAATTCACGTACTCTTGACTGCTGCGACGACGCGCGTATATCGATAAATTCGAAAGTGAGACGGAATCCTAAAAAAAAAAAAAAAAAAAAAAAAAAAAAAAACCAAAAAAAAAAAAAAAAAAAAATTAAAGCCGTTGAAAGAAGCAAGGAGGTGAAAGAGGGAAGAATCTGGAAAAAAGTATAGTTGCTGACTTACCGGTTTCTTGCCCTTTGTCGTGCGTGAATATTTTTGGTCGACATCGCGTGGATGCGGGGAAACGCGTGGGTGTCTGCGACTGTCCCGTCTGCCAACCCCAATCTATTAGACATCTTAGTGTACGTGTGCGCGTGTTTCTCACGCACACACGATCCCACATGCACGCGCGTGCATTCGGGGCCGGGCTTCTCTTTTTTGCTCTCCTCGCCTTCTTCTGTCGCCGACGATCGGTGGTAGAAAGGGGGAAAAAAAAAAAAAGAGAAGAGGAGGAGCGTCCGCGAGAGAGACAATGCCGATGCTCGTTCTCTCCGCAGAATCTCGAGAAGCGAATGACCGGAGTGTACCTGAAAAATTGATCGCGAGTTAGCCCGACACTGGACGTTCGAAATGTCTTCTTATTCGCGGACGCGGAGGAAACGATGAAAGAAGCGAGGAAAAAACGTAAGAAAAAAAGCGTTACAATATGCAGATTATTCTTATTATCATGGCGCGATATGATCTCAGTATTATATTCCGAAGGAATATCATATGTTGTCAAAATATATACGCGATATTAATCTATACGCATTAATAAGATATAACAATAAAATATAAGTTAAAAAAAGGAGTCCAATCCGCAGCAAAGAATACATTAATACACAATACGGAATATTAATCGTCGATAAATTTATTTATTTATTTATTTTTTTTAGGCGGAATTTTTTATCTTACGGTCCTGTGGAACGTACAATACTTTGTGAATGGATAAAACGCGCGAGCCCGCGATTCGAATTCCATTCGGCAGTAAAAGGCGGCACCTTGCATGCTACCCTCGCTTCGCGCTGAACAATTATCCGCGATATTATTTATATCGATGTCCCGCATCGCGTTCCGTCATTCCGTTTCTTCCGTCGCGTTATGTCACGGCCGTGGTACGGGCCGCCGTTCTCGTTTTCCGGCGAGGCCGGTGTCTCTCGGCACGACGCGATCCGATCCGGTCCGCTCGGCTCGGCGCGGAGGGCGCTTCTTCTGCGCGTCCTTCGCGCAAAACCTGGGTGAGCATTCCTTCGCGGAAGAGGCGAAGGTCGAGGCCAATTATCGAGTGGCGAGCCGCGAAGGCGGCTTAATGCTCGCGATTCCCTATGACGGGTCATATTCGGTCCCCCCTTCCCCCTTTTTGCTCCTGCCGTTGACGATGTCGGGCGACGATTACACGTTGGCGTCAAAGAGTACCGACCGTTGCGTAAATTCTACCACCGATACGTTCGTCTTTGTCTCTCTCTCTCTCTCTCTCTCTGTCTGTCTCCTCGTTTCCATCCGGTGTCCGCGCGCCTTCGTCCTCAAGCTTTCTCTATCTCTTTTCTACCGGATTCTCCTTGTCTCCCTTTTTCTTTCCATCGGGACATCGTCGTTCTTCTCTCACGGTTCGGTACAGTACGGCACCTCGTGAGATCCGAAGAGAGATCAGGGAGGTGACCAGTGCATCGTAACCGTAATTCCTCAAAAAGATTCCGATGCTCGCCTTCCTTCCTCGCGGTTTATCTCTCATCCTCCTCCCGAGTATCTTTCTTTTTCTCTCGCTTTCTTGCTCTTTCCCGGCCTTTCCTTTCGCGTCCTCCTCGCGTTGATACGAACCGTCAGTCTGTGTTCAAGAACTTTAGATGGACAGGTAGATTTTAGCTAACAAATTGATCGGGATGAGACCGGGACGGTATCTGGCGTTTCTCGCCATTAGACGAGCGTCGTCGATGAGGACGCGGACTTTCGAGAAATCCTTACTTTCTTGGACACTCGCGCGCGTAACGATCGAGATCGAATTAGCGATCTCGTAACTGCCTACTTGTACGACAAATATTTATCATACATTTTAAACTTGCGTAAATTTATTGCCCACACAGATAGTAGCGTTAGATTGAAAGACGGAGCCATTTGCTACTACATTATTATATATCAATAAAATTATTATTAGTAAAAACGAATGTCATTTGTATATGATAGGGCGTCCTCAAGTGTATACGAATGGGCGATTTAAGTGAAATTTAGCATATAGTATTACAACGTAGTAGCTAAATTTATGGCTCAAAACAACTCGGATGATTCGAGAACGGCCGCTATAAACCGCGATGTATAATTATTTCGTCGTTTTCTGTTGAACTGTTGCACAGTGTGACTGAATCGATTGGACGACGCGCGTATATCGATCGCCACATCGATCCGCGTCACAAAATTTCCAAGGACAACGAACGACGGCTGGTTATTAAGAATTATACGCCTGGGTGACGTGAATTATTCATAAAATACGACGAGTTTGACGGGTACGGACGAAATTTTAAACGACGCAGGTGAGAATGTCGCCTTGAACTTATGGACAGAGCGAATAATTTCGACCTGACGTTACATAATAACTCGCGCAAATCGAATTAATGCAAATTCGTAATCGTCGTGTAAGTACTTGTTCTTACGCGAAAAGATGTGTGTGCAAAGTATATCGCTCACCGTCATGATAAAGAAATGCCGGGTAATGTATGATAACAAGGCGTGAATTATTGATACCCAAAACTGATTATCCTTGTAAAAAGTCATGTGATCGGGCACATTTCAATCGATTCTGCTGAATTTATAAAAGTTTAATGCGCTTCAAATATAATTCGCGGTTTCTAATTAAAAATTATGAGGAGAAATTAAAGGCATCCCGAATTCGATCGTAAAGAAACACGTCGAAGAAATTCGGAGATAACCGATCGTGGAAAAATTCACACACGATCCCCTTCTGATTGTTTATTTGGTATGATATTTTAATTAATTTTTTTAATTAATTAAAATATTATATTTTTCATATCTATTAAAATAAAAAAAGAATAACATGTTATAACAAACTAATTATAACCAGATGCGATCATATTTAATCCTTTTTATTTTCCACAAGAATCGAACTATATTTCTCCCTTTATAACAAATTATTCAAATGTATTAAAATTTACGAATGAGAAATGAAAAATTTTTATCCGATGCGCCTGAATAGAAGCGTATATTCTCGATTGCATTCGGGTCGATCCTCCGTACGAGCAAAAAGGAACTCGTCTACCTTCAGGGTGAAATATATCGAGATTAGACGATCGGGGCTTGCGGGGAAGTGTCCAAGAATTTGACCAATATTTTAAACGAATCGCTCATATATGCCGGCATTCGCGGCCAATCGCGTTTTTGCGTCCCGACGCTCGAACGTCGTCGCGCTTCCGCGCGTCAATTTCGGCGCGATTTTCATCACCTGCTTGTTAATATCGTCACCTCCAGTTCAACCGATAGATTACACCGTTTCGGCCAATTAGCCGAGAATCGTCTCGAGTTCGCTCTTGTATTAGAACTGAGAACCACTTATTACGAGCTGGATATTTTTCGTTTTTCTTAGAATAATTCTGTGTCTTTTCTTTCTTTTGATATACCTTTACTTTTTCGCGAAGACGCATAAATTATTAGAAAATACTTTTCTTTCGGAGGAAATATAAATGTGATCCATTTCATGTTAGACGTAACGTGATGGATAAGACGACGTTATTGAAAAAATAGTTTACTCGAATAAAAGTTGCGACGATGTTAGCGCGATCACACAGATTTATAAAGTAAATAGTAATCTCATGTTTTTATACGTAAACGATATTATTCAATAAATTGTTTCTTTCATCAGCGCATTAATATTACGATATCACTCTAGCATGCGTATTTAATTTAATATAACTATTATATTACGGTAATGAGAGAAAAATGGATAAATATTGTAGATATGAATAAACATGCGCAGAATATGCATAATGTTGCCATAAATTATGGAACCTGCTGCTCCCTCGTCTACAGCCTTAACATTACCTAACCTACCTCAAGACATAGTATCTTTAGATCTGTGTGGTCGCGCGCGCATCACATTACGGATAAATTACGTCATGCAAAATATTCTTGTATTTAATTGCCATATATCACATAACATCTCGAATCCTTCCGAAGCGATGTTGCCGTAATAAAATATACTTCACGAACCGGACAAGAATTTATCGCGCACGATGTTGCAAATTCCAAAACTCTGCGCGCGTACGTAACGAGAAAGCATTCTCGGATCGAAGCTTGAATAGCCCGTGAAACAACTATTCTCGTAAATATCGTAAGTTAAATCAACGACTATAATTTGGCGATTCTTTTTACAATATATATATATATATATATATATATATAAGAGGTTTCTATTGGAGAATAGTTTAAATGATCTTTGCAACAATTTAATTTTACAGCGTTTCATCTTATTAAAATAAAGAGAATATAAATTTGTAGGAATATATCTCTTCATTTAATATAGTATTTAATGCTATAAATTAATTATTTTTATTTTTTGATTAACTTGTTTAAATTTTTTTATTACAAACTAAATGAACCGACTGTGCAATACATATGTCAATCTTTTTAATAGTAAGAGAAAAACGCAATCGAGAACGTATATATTCTTTAAGAAATAATAATAATAATTCTAAAAATAACCCTGAGATTGGATTTATTCATACGATTTATATATCTTTACAAAATGCGTTATTATCTCGGTTAAATCTACCTACTATGGCATTACTATAATGTCGCGTGTAAGTTGATATGCCTGGGACTATAAAAGAGCTAAGAATTCGCGGTTCTAGTTCACTATTCTTTTTCGTTAAACGCAATGCCCCTCCTCTTCCTTCTGCTCCAATAAGATTCTTAACTATTATTTAAAAATTGTTCAGTAGTCGAGAAAAATCGGATATTTATATTTATAATTGAATGGTATTTTATCACTTGTAATTTTTAATATGCTTTTTTATCAATATTTCATACATTACACAATATTTCGCGTTAAACTATTCAAACGGACAGAGGAACCAATTTGGTACATCGTTCACTGGCATATGCTGCAAGGGCAAGACGTCCAATTGAATCACTGCCAAATTAAGTTCTGAATGTACAGAAAATAGAACTTTCAATGTTTGAATAGTAAAAAAAGCCTAGCTGTATTAGCTGTATAAATTATATTAATTTATATTTATAAAACTTTGACATTCTTTCTCAAATTATTTCATATCGATCTTATTATTTTTTTTGAAACTTTTACTATGTATATATTTTTAGAAAATAAAAGATAAATGAAAAGTAATAAAAGATTGTATGTGACAAAACTAGGATATATCTATTAGTCAATTATTTATGAATATATCACGAAAATATACGTATATCGATAATTATAGTCATATTATATATTTTTTGTTGACTCTTGTAATATATCCAGGATATGATAAAAACTTGTTACAGCGCAATTTTATAAATACTTAAAAAATATATATATAGTATAATTTTTGAGCGAAGAAGCGATCAAGAATACGGTTGATAGGATTTCGTCAGAGTATTATGAAAGGCACGAAATGGCGTGAAAAGGAGGGATGATGATTATGACGTCCGCCAGTTGGATTAATTCGAGCCCCGGGAAGGTTGAGTGAGCACCTCCGGGGATAGGAGCACCGAGAGAGAAAGAGAAAGAGAGAGGGTGGCGTAGAACGACACGCACCCGTAGTGTGTGGATGGAGTGGAGCGAAGGCCTGAAATTGGCCGCGTAGACTGTCGTACCATTCGTAAAATGTGCGTCGAAGCGACGACACATCAAAAGCCGTCGTTTAAGAGGGTCATATTATTTGGCGCGCGCGGGAGCGAAAGGGTTATCAGCCGTCATCGCTATCGTCGGCGGGTGACGCCAACCCAGAAATGCGCGCGCGAGAGAGGATACCACCCTATTTACTTAACAACCAGCACCAGAACCGAAACCCAAGCGGCCCCGCGGGCTTATTGCCAACCGACGCCTCCTCTCGTCACTTCTTCCATGTACACACCATGTGCCCATTATGTACAACCGCTATATGTATCTCCTTGGGTGCTCGTGAGAACTTAATCGCCACCGGTGGCACGCGCCTCGCTGTCGCGTCGACATCAACGAGAGAAACCCCCGTCCTCTCCCTCCCTCCGCCGTTATGATAACAATAATAACTTTATTGAAGGTGCGGCGAGGCGATATTGCAGCCGAGAGTCCGCGAATAGTCACGCAAAAATATCAAATTAAAGATTAATGAATTAATAAGTTAATTAAAGTCATTTCGCCGAATCGAATATTTTTATACACGAAATATTATTTTCCTCCCAAAGGAGCTTAATATCTAAATGTTTTTCTTTCCATGAGAAAGTAAAATATTGTCGAATTTTCGCAAAATGGCAAAAAAAAAAAATTGTCTTATTATTATATTTTTTCATAAGTATATTTATATGTTTTGGTAAAAAATATGGATGGTTTTTTGTATATATTTTATTGAATATATATAAAAATTATACAAGTGGAAAAGCGCAAATTTACAATTCAGTAATATAATAACTGGGAAGTATATAAGAGAAATCTGATATGAACAGTTTGCGTGATTTTCTATTATCAGAATAAAATATCGCAATTGTAGATTTTTTTTTTTTAGGAAGCTGTATTTTATACAAAAATCAGTAGTCTCGATTCTAGGAGAACAATGAAAATGTTTCATTTTCCGCTCGAGGTCCATAATCACCCATCACCGGAAGGCGCGGTACGCCCGAGAACTGTGGGAATGATTCCATCGATCGTAACGCTGCCCAACCCGTAATACGCGCATTAAAAAAAAAAAAAAAAAAAAAAAAAGTGAAAAGTTAAAAAAACTGAAAAAAAAAATA